>NW_006922183.1:62370-63501 GCF_000298275.1 Orycteropus afer afer
GAGGAGGCTCAATACTAAAATGTTTAAATGCTAAGATTTTGGAAGCTCTGGTTTGCTTCTTGGTTATAGCATTAAAAGATGGCCATACAGATTAAAATAGTTGTCTGTTTCCCAGTAGATGCTATCTTGTGCTAACTAAAATAAGTTAAATATTTACAGAGCAAAGGAAGAGAAGTTCTCTTAAAGTACTATCTTAGAGTAAGTGTCAAATATTTACAGAGCAAAGAAAGAAAAGCAATCTCTGAAGAACATGCTTTAAAAATGTGTCATATTTTATAATAGTAAGGCTGATACTAAAAGAAAAGATCAGTTTAGACGTCTAAAACATGTAAAATGGTAACATTACGAATGTGGTCAATTTTCTGTTAAAGCTGAAGAAAGGTGGTAGGACCAGCAAAGAGGAGAGCAGTCAGATCCTCCCTAGCCTAGATTCTACCTCTTTACAGTGCCCTGGACCTTGATTAAGCACAGAGATATTTAAGTCTCAACACTAGGTTGCCTTCATTTTTTAAGGGTAGTAATTTATTTGGCTATCAAAAAACCAAACCCTTTACCATCAAGTTGATTTTGACTCACAGTGACCTGATAGAACAGAAAGAACTGCCTCCTAGGGTTTGCAAGGCTGTAAATCTTTACAGAAGTAGTCTGCCTCATCTTTCTCCCAAAGAATGGCCAGTGAATTAGAACCACTGACCTTCTGGTAAGCAGCCAAATGCTTTAACCACTGTACCACCAGAAGTCCTACTATTTTTCTATGGGATATTTAAATCTTCCACCATTAGGTCATAACCATATGAGGTAATATTTTTTCTCAGCTATGGCTAGTAATTAATTCTAATTTAATATACTCATTTTTTATATATAAATGATTTATTGATAGATGCCATGAAAGGAGGGTGAAGGAGCCTGTCTCAATGGACAGGATTAAAAGTAGTTCTCATGACATATAATCAAGTTCAAGAGTTAAAATAAGACATGAACCTTATGTATACAAACAACTGACAAGTGACAAATGGTATGGCTAACAGAGGTGGATGACAGTTGGAGAATTAGGTACAGTCTTTATGAGACAAATTCTATGCCTTCAATTGGCAACCATTTTAAACAAGATTAAAATTCCTTTTTTTTTTT
>NW_006922183.1:64011-65720 GCF_000298275.1 Orycteropus afer afer
AAGGCTGGAGGTTCAAATACACCAGCCACTCCTCGGAAGGAAGATGGGGCAATCTACTTCCGTAGTGATACTGCCTCGGAAAGCCAAGGAGGGGTCACTATAAGTCGGGTCCGACTCAACGGCACATAACAACAACAATAATCTTTACAGAAGCAGACTGACTCATCTTTCTCCCATGGAGTAGCTGGTGTACTTGAACCATTGACCTTTTGTTTAGCAGCCAGATGCTTTAACCACAATGCCACAAGAGCTCCTTAACATGTTTATAGCAGTTGATAATTTTTTTCAGGTTATAGGACTGACTTGTTGATAAAAGCAGTCACTAGCATGCCCAGGGTAAGAGGTAAGCACTTCTAAATATCAAAGAGTTGTCCAGAAAATCCTCTGCCCTACCCCCCTAAAAAAGAAGATAAAACGAGACAAAACTGTCAAAATGAAAAGCCATTTTCAATCCTGGAAATTGGCCAAAGGCATACAAGAAGTTGAAGAGTATTTATTCATGAATAACTTTTGATTCTTGTTAACACTGGGAGCTCTGGTGGCTTAGTGTCTAAGGCATTTGACTGCTAACCAGAAGGATGGTGGTTCAAAACCACCACCCACTCCTCAGAAGGAAGATTGTGCAATCTATTTCTGTAGAGATACCACCTCAGAAACTCAAGGAGGGGTCGAATCAACTCGACTGCAATGAGTTCTCATTAACACTAGAGGTTTCAGTAGCATCTTAACATGGAACTGCTCCTACCACTCATAATGCCTCCAGCTTTGTGGCTTGAGGTGGCTGATAAGATTTGGAGCAGTGTTTGGAACAGTTCTATGCTTAAGGGCTTTATTGGAAATGATAACAATCTTGGTGGTAAACATTCACGAAAGGCTAACATCGCAACCATAGTACTGGATGGTACAAGTGACAGACCAAACAGAAATTCGGTAGGGAGATTTACAAAACGAAAGCCCTATGGTGAGCTTTGATGAAAAGACACATATTTCTGGGAATCGGCAAGTCTGCATCAGTCACAAGATTGACGTACACACCAGGGAGAATGAAGAGGACCCCAACTGCCGACTTTTCCTGGATAAACGTGAAATCCTGTGTGAGGAAAAAGTATAAACCATGATAAACTTGTAAACTGCTTGAACTTTGAATGTGCACACCAACGCCCCCACAGATCCTTTGACATAAATTTGGAAAACTTACAGGCTCAAGGTTTTTGCAAGAAACCTAGGACAATTACTGACAGATCAATAACATATGCTGATCCAGAGTCACCATGTAGAAAGATAATCTTAAAAATATATTTAAGAAAAAACCTAAGCAGAGACATCAGTGGCCACAATGGCAAGCTGTCTTAGTCAAGACAAGTCACAACTATAAGACATGCAAAGAAATAGGATAGTGTAACCCATATTCAAGAGGAGCAAAGAACTCCATAAAAACTGTTTCTAAGGTAAACAGATCTTTGAATTAGAAGACCAAGACTTTAAAGTAACTTATAAACAATTTCAAAGAATTATAGGAAGCAATATGTAAAGAGATGAAGGGAAGTGTGGTGATAATAGTTATCAAAATAAAAAATATCAACAAAGAGTAATTATTAAAGAGAACCAAACAATATGGAAAAAATGATCACTAACTTTATATGGAAAGGAAAGAGACCTCGGATAAGCAAAGCACTACTGAAGAAGAAAAACAAAGTAGGAGGTCTCAC
>NW_006922183.1:68260-69321 GCF_000298275.1 Orycteropus afer afer
CCTAAAAAAAAAAAAAAAAAAAGAACCAAACAGAAATTCAGGAGTTGAAAATTGTAAGCACTTGAGCTAATAATTCACTAAAGAGACTTGAAGGCATATTTGAGCTTACAGAAGAAGAAACCAAGAATTTAATGACAGATCAACAGTGATTATTCAGTATAAAAAAGAGAAAGAGAAAAGGGGAAGTAGTGGTGAAGATAGCATTGGTGAACATTAAACACCATCCAGCACACCAAAATACGGGTACAGAGAGTACCAGGGAGAGGAAGAATCAATGGCTGAATCTCCCAAATTGGATTAAGTTAATATACTATCAAAGGATCTCAACAAATTCCATGCAAGATAAACTCAAGATCTAAAGGTGTAATGAAATGAAAGCCAGAGACAAAGAGAAAAATATAAAAGCAAGCAAAAAACAATTTATCATCACAAGGGAACTTCAAAAAAATTAACTGTTGATTTCTCAACAAACCATGAAAGCCATAATGCAGTGGTGAGAGTCAAAAACATAGAGAAAAAAATGTCCACCAAGAACTATGTGTACAGCAATATATAAAGACATTCCAAGATAAACAAAAAGGAAGAAAATGTATTATTAGCTGACAGACGTAACAAAAATACCAATGCAGTCCTTTAGAAGACAAGAAAATGACAGCAGACAGTACTCAAATTTACATGAAGAAATAAGGAATGCCACTAAGGAAATTATGAAGGTAAATATAAATGACAATATAAATACATGTCTTTCTCATTTCTTAACTGATTTAAAAGACAGGAACCTAAAACAATAGTTACAAAACCGTATTTTTGAATTTATAACATACAAAGATGATAATAACAGCAAAATGGTAGGAGGGCAGTGAAGAGACCTACATTGGAGCAAAGTTTCTATGTGTAACTAGAATAAATTACTATTATTATTAATATGAAACACATTGTTAAGATAAAATGCATATTGTAATACCCAGACCAACAACCTAGGAAATACTTTTAAAAAAACTTAAAAAGGTAAGATTTAAGCTTTCACACCACAAAATACCTATTTAAATAAAAGAAAGGCA
>NW_006922183.1:71064-74825 GCF_000298275.1 Orycteropus afer afer
AAAAAAAAAAAAAAAACATGCAGTATCACCTTGTTCTGTTTGGACGACAGTCTCCTGGTCTATGTACAGGTTTCTCGTGAGTAAAATCAAGTGTTCTGGAATTCCCATTCTTCTCAATGTTATCCATAATTTGATATGATCCATACAATCAAATGCTTCTGCATGGTCAATGAAACATAAGTAAACATCTTTCTGGTATTCTTTGGTTTCAGCCAAGATCCATTTGACATCAGCAGTGATACCCCTCATTCCACATCCTCTTCTGAATCTAGCTTACATTTCTGGAAGTACACTGTCAATATATTGCTGTAACCGTTTTTGAGTTATCTTCAGCAGGATTTTACTTGCGTGTGATATTAATGATATTGTTCGATAACTTCCACATTCTGTGAGATCACCTTTCTTTGGAATGGGTACAAATATGGATCTCTTCCAGTCAGCTGGCTGGGCAGCTGTCTTCCAAATCTCTTGGCATAGCTGAGTGAGTGCCTCCAGTGGGACATCCATTTGTTGAAACATATCAATGGGTGTTCCATCAATTCCTGGAACCTTGTTTTTCACCAATTCCTTCACTGCAGCTTCAACTTCTTACTTCAGTATCATTGGTTTTTGATCATATTCCACCTCCTGAAATGGATGAACATTGACCAATTCTTTTTGGTACAGTGACTCTGTGTATTCCTCCTTCCATCTTCTTTTGATGTTTCCTGCATCATTCAATATATTGCCCATAGAGTCTTTCAATATTGCAACTCAAAGCTTAAATTTCATCTTCAGTTCTTTTCAGCTTGAGAAATGCCGAGCATCCTTTTGGTTTTCTAACTTGATCTCTTTGGACATTTCATTTTAAAATTGGCTTTGTCTTATTAAGCTGCTCTTTGAAACCTTCTGTTCAGCTATTTTATCTTACAGTTTCTTCCATTTGCTTTAGCTACTCTCCATTCAAGGGCAAGTTTCAGAGTCTCTTCTGACATCCACTTTGATCTTTTCTTCCTTTCTTGTCTTTTTAATGACCTCTTGCTTTCTTCATGGATAATGTTCTTGATTCCATCCCACAATTCTTCTGGTTTTGGGTCACTGGTGTTCAATGCATCAAATCTACTCTTTAGATGGTCTCTAAATTCAGGCGGGATATAATCAAGGTCATATTTTGGCTCTCGTGGACTTGTTTTAATTGTCTTCAACTTCAAGTTGAACTTGCATATGAGCAGTTGATGGCTGCAATCAGCTCCTGGCCTTGTTTTGGCTGAAGATACTGAGCTTCTCAATCACCTCTTGCCACAGATGTAGTTGATCTGATTCCTGTGTACTCCATCTGGTGAAGTCCACGTGTATATCCACCATTTGTGTTGTTGAAAAAAAGGTATTTGCAATGAATAAGTAGTTGGTCTTGCAAAATTCTATCATGTGGTCTCCAGCATTATTTCTATCATCATGGCCATATTTTCTGACTACTAGTGATTCTTCTTTGTTTCCAACTTTTGCACTCCAATCACCACTGGTAATCAACACATCTTGATTGCATGTTCAGTCCATTTCAGACTGTAGAAGTTGGGAAAAATCTTCAATTTCCTCATCTTTGGCTTTAGTGCTTGGTGTGTATATTTGAATAATAGTAGCATTAACTGGTCTTCCTTGCAGGTGTATGAATATTACCCTATCACTGACAGCATTGTCTGGTAACATAGTGCCTAAGGCATTTGACTGCTAACCAGAAGGCTGGAGGTTCAAACCCACCAGCCACTCCTCAGAAGGAAGACTGGGAAATCTACTTCTGTAGAGACATCACCTTGGAAACCCAAGGAGGGGTCCCTATGAGTCAGAATTGACTTGACAGCAGTGAGTTTGGTTTTTTTGTTTGTTTGTTTGTTTTTCTGACAGCATTTGTACTTCAGGACAGATCTTGAAACATTCTTTGTGATGATGAATGCCATGCCATTCTTCTTCAATCTGTCATTCCTGGCTTAGTAGATCATATGGTTGTCTGTTCAAAATGGCCAAAACCAGTCCATTTAAGCTCACTAATGCCTAGGATATTGGTCTTTATGTGTTCCATTTCATTTTTGACAACTTCCAATTTTCCTAGATTCATACTTTGTATATTTCATGTTCCAATTATTAATGGATGTTTGCAGCTATTTTTTCTCATGGTGAGACATGCCACATCAGCAAATTGAAGTTCCAAAAGCTTTGCTCCACCCATATCATTAAAGTCTGCTCTAGTCTGAGGAGGCAACTCTTCCCCAGTCATATTTTGAGTGCCTTCTGACATGAGGAGCTCATCTTCCGGCAATATATTGGACAATGTTTCAAGGCTATTCATAAAGTTTTCCAGTAATATATCAGAGAGCATTTCACTACTGTTCATAACGTTTTCATGAGTACATTGTTCCTGTGCATTTTGCTGTTTTATTGTTGAGACTTTTGCTTGTTTTGCTTTGTTTCTTCTAGCTCGCACTTAAGCTCTGATAGAGTGTGAATAATTTCTTGATATCTTTTGACTTATTTCTCCCTTTCATATGCCTTTCACCTACCCTGCTCCAACTAGAAAATGAGGGCTAAATATTTGATGTATGAAAAATTTTCAGACCTTTGTAAGACCCAGTGTGGGTTATGGGACATTCACAGATGCTATGTGCCATCATCTCACAACGCCTACCTACACTCTCATCATGCTTCAAAGATTTGCTTGAATGCCAAATGCCAGGGTTCACAATCCCAACTTACAGTGGAGT
The DNA here is from genome assembly GCF_000298275.1 of Orycteropus afer afer. Lineage (NCBI taxonomy): Eukaryota > Metazoa > Chordata > Mammalia > Tubulidentata > Orycteropodidae > Orycteropus > Orycteropus afer. Next base: position 73,800 of record NW_006922183.1, read on the forward strand.
TGTGATAGATAGACATAGTAGCCCTGGATCCTTTCTTGGCATTTTACACTTATCTTTGGCATTTCTACCCATCAGTGAGATCCTCAGTCAGAAGAGCAAAAATATAGAGATTACTACTTATGTCTCCAGACCTGATTACCTTAGTAAGAATTCTCAGCATTTTGTCTATCCACCAGTGCAGTGTAGGGTGGGAGTAAGAAGGCAGACTAGGTTTAGAAGTCCAGCTGTGCTATGTGCTTTGCTGTGCAGTGCTTCTTTGCTCCGCTCCAGAATCTTATATATTTTTGTCTGTGGTACCTTTTATGATTCTTGCTCCTATTGTTAGCTGTAACACAAGATTTGCCATTTTCCCCATTTTCTTGGTATTAGTGAATTATTCACTAACTCAGTGAGTTACTTTACTATCTTTTACTATTTTTCCCCATTTATTATGCATTTGGTAAATAAAACCCTATAAGGGAGAAAACACTTTAAATGTAATGATACAAATAGATGATGAGTAAGAAAAAAAAACAAGTAGAACAAGTTCTACCATGCCATCACAATAAAAAATAAGAGGAAATGGCTATATTAATATCAGACAAAAGAAACTTTAGGGCAAAGAAAATTACCAGGGACATTGCACAATGATAAAAGGTTAATTCGTCAAGAACATATAATAATCCTAAATGTGTATGCACTCAACAACAGAGCCTCAAAATACATCAAACAAAAATTGACAGAACTGGAAAGAGAAATAGACATATCCACAATCAGTTAGGGAATTCAACATCCCTCTCTCAATAATTGACTGAGACATAAAGTTGACTAGATATAAAATTGTTGAGATTATAGAAAACTGAACAGTATAATCAACCAATGGTATCTGATTGACATTTATAAAGCATTCTATCCAGCAGAATTCTATTGCTATTAGTTGAGAATTTTTTACCTATGTTTATGAGAGATATTGGGAGCTCTGGTAGCATAGTGGCTAAGACACTTGCCTGCTAACCAGGCGGCTGGCAGTTCAAACCCACCAGCCAC
>NW_006922183.1:75325-82695 GCF_000298275.1 Orycteropus afer afer
TTTTTTAGAGTAGTTTTAGGTTTAGAGAAAAAATGTGCAGAAAGTACAGAGTTGCCATATATACTCTCCCTGTCCACACTGTTTCTCCTGCTATTAACCTTTTTTATTCCTGTGGTACATTATTTGTCATAATGGAATAAACCAATATAGATACATTATTATTACTTAAATTTCATAGTTTACCTTTGGGTTTACTCTTTTTGCTTTGCAGTTATCTAGGTTTTGATAAATGTATAATGTCCTGTGTTCACCATTACAGTGTCAAACAAAACAATTTTACTACCCTAAAAATGCTCTAGGCTCCACTCTCCACCTATTCATCCTTCTCTCCTCTCCTTGGCCCTCTGGCAACCACTGATCTTTTCACTGTCTATGGTTTTGCTTTTTCCAGCATGTCATATAGTTGAAATCATATAGTACATAGTTTTGTCAGACTGGCACCTTTAATTTAGCAGTATGCATTTAAGTTTCCTTCATGTCTTTTCATGACTGACAGCTTATTTTTTAAAAATCACTGTATATTAAACCATTGTATGGATACACAAAAGGAGCACTAGTGGTGCAGTGGTTAAGTACTCAGCTAGTAATCAAAGGTTGGTGGTTCAAACCCACCAACTATTCTGCCGGAGAAAGATCTAGCAGTCAGCTTCCATAAAGATTCCAAATGAACTCACTGCCATTTGAGTCAATTCCAACTCATGGGGACTCTACAGGACAGAGTAGAATTGCCTCATAGGGTTTTTAAGGCTGTATCCTGCGGAGTGACTGGTGGGTTCAAATCACCAACCTTTTGGTTAGCAGCTGAATGCTTTAACTACTTCATCTTTTGGGGCCCTGAGATGGAACACTGCGCCTCTGAGGTCTCACAAAAGGCACCACTACATGCCAATTTGCGGGCCATACCAAGGATGTGCTGACTGTGGCCTTCTCTTCTGACAACCAGCAGATTGTCACTAGCTCCTGAGATAAAACCATCAAGCAGTGGAATACTCTGGGTTTTTGTAAATACACAGTCCAGGATAAGAGCCAGTCAGAGTGGGTGTCTTGTGTCCGCTTTTCACCCAACAGCAGCAACCCCATATCGTCTCCTGCGGCTGGGACAAGTTGGTCAAGGTATGGAACCTGGCTAATTGCAAGCTGAAAGCCAACCATATAGGCTACACAAGCTACCTGAACACTGTGACTGTCTCTCCTGATGGATCCCTCTGTGCTTCTGGAGGCAAGGATGGCCATGCTGTGGGACCTCAACAAAGGCAAGCACCTCTGTATTCTAGAAGGCAGGGATATCATCAATGCCCTGTGCTTCAGCCCCAACCACTATTGGCTCTATGATACAACAGGCCCAGCATCAAGATCTGGGACTTGAAGGGCAAGATCATCACAGATGAACTGAAGCAAGAAGTTGTCAGCACCAGTAGCAAGGCCGAGCTGCCCCAGTACATCTCTCTCACCTGGTCTGCTGATAGCCAGCCTTTGTTTGCTCATTACACAGATAACCTGGTGCTACCGTGGCAGGTAATCACTGGCACTCAGTAGAAATTCACAGCAGAGCTTTAGAAATAATAATTTTAAAAAAAGACTGGCTATCTGACTTTTTTTAAAAAAAAAAAAAAAAAAGCATTTATGTGCAGGTTTTTATGTGGATACATGTTTTCATCTCATTTGGGAGAAGTTTCAGCTAGGAATGCTGTTGCTGGATCAAATGATAATACATATATTTAGACTCAACTACATTGATATTTGACTACCATTTGGTAGCATAGTGCCTAAGGCACTTGACTGCTAACCAGAAGGCTGGAGGTTCAAACCCACCAGCCACTGCTCAGAAGGAAGATGGGGCAATCTACTTTCATAGTGATACTGCCTCGGAAACCCAAGAAGGGGTCGCTATGAGTCGGGTCCGACTCGACGGCACATAACAACAACAACAACATTGATATTTATTCATTCATTCACTCAAATTTTTTCTGGTAGCATAGTGGCTAAAGCACTTGACTGCTAACCAGAAGGCTGGGGGTTCAAACCCACCAGCCACTCCCCGGAAGGAAGATGGGGCAATCTATTTCCATAGTGATACTGCCTCGGAAACCCAAGAAGGGGTCGCTATGAGTCGGGTCTGACTGAACGGCACATAACAACAACATATACTAAACACTGTAACATAACATATTACATAATCTATGTAATATGACATAGATTGAATTGTATCCTCAGCTGGGCCATGATTCTCAGTGGTTTTGGCAGTTACATAATAATGTAATGTGGCGGTTATGTAATGACCCTCCAAGCTGTGCTTTGATGTGATAAGCCAATCAGTTGTAAAAGAATTACAGTGAATTGCAACACCCTTAATCCCCTCAAAACCCTGATCCCATGTAAGAGCAGTTTCCCTGGGGTATGGCCTGCAACAAGAGATCTTACAAGAGAAAAAAGGAGAGCGAAGTGAATAGAGAGAGAGGGACCTACTACTACCAAGAAAGTTGAGCAGGAAGTGGAGTGTGTCATTTGGGCCCTGGGTCCCTGTGCTGGGATCCTCCCAGGACCAAGAAACACACACACACACACAGAGAAAGCCTTCTGCTAGAGCCAGCACTCTGAATTTAGACTTCTAGCTTCCTAAAACCAAAAATTCAAACTCACTGCAGTCAAGTCAGATTCGACTCATAGCAACCCCTCCTTGGGTTTCCGAGGCAGTATCACTACGAAAGTAGATTGCCTAACCTTCCTCCCAAGAAGTGGCTGGTGGGTTTCAACCACCTGCTTTCTGGTTAGCAGACAAATGCCTTGGGCACTATGCTACCAGAGCTCCTAGCTTCCTAAAAGGAGCTCGTAAACTGTGAGAGAATAAATGTGTTTGTTGAAGCCACCTACTTGTAGCATTTCTGTTATAGCAGCACTAGAGAACCATGACACTATAGAAAATACGGTGTCTGGTATTTTCTATAGTTTGAAATTCATTCACCTTTCTCCTGTTAACTGGATACAAACCTGACTATTGCCATCCTTGTTTACAGTTTCATTTAACATAGAGAGAGAGAGAGAGAGAGAGAGAGAGAGCAACTTTCTGTTTGCACACAGTATGCTGGGAATATTATACTGAACAAAAACAGGCATGATTCCTGGCCTACCTGTGTCAAATAGAGAGTTGTATTTAAATAATAAAGTTTAAAAATCTATGAGATGTTCCTTGCCATACTTCCTATCAAAATGCTTCTGCTAAATATAAAATCTCGAAGTTAAAAAATTTCACCATATTTTATTTTGGGTCCCTTTAAACTCTCCCAACAATCTCTGTCCAGGGCCATTACATATTGTACTAGAACATATTCCAGGTACAAGGACTCTAGCCGAGGGGTATTGTAGAGTTTGAAATTCAGCCCATACCATACTCCACCTACCATGGGATGATCTGGCATGGGGTGCATGGAAGGGTACTGTTTTTTGAGTCATACTTGGACACAAAACCCTAGTGCAGCCCTGTCTCTGCCCTAACTGAATCTTTGGCAACATTGGTCTAGTTATTTAAACCTACCGTCACATGCCTTTAAAAAATCATATTAAAGTTTTTAAAGCACACACTGTGGAAAATTTTCACTTTAAGAGTGAGTACAAACTACTTCCAACCCTGTCTTAGTTTTTGGGGCATTCATTTACATGAAATTTGACTGCTGACACCCATTTAAATAAGCTTATAAACCTCCAATATGCGTGTAAAACTGGCTCACAGCCACCAAATCTGCATGCTATTCAGAGTTCACATCTGATCTTGGGAATAAGCTGTCCCAAGCTTATTGACTCCTCTTCCTGTTAGCTTGATTTTCAGGTTTCCAGCTGGAAGACAAGATCAAGGGTCAGGTGGAGCCAATTTAAACTGGGAAATATTTACCCATGGTTCAATATCATGCAGTTTGGTAGCACAGTGACAGTACTTAAAAGAACCCGATAAAGTCCCTTCCACTATGGTTCAAGGGTTGTTTTTCTTTTTTGTTTCCAGAAAATCCAGTCACCTGCACATAAGTAATGATGAACTTGATCTTCTGAGTCAAGTGTAGGGAAGGCTTCCTTGCCACGTTGGGAATAACTTTTAGCATACTGCAACAAGGCTTTTACAATATTGAGTCATCTTAGTATGAGGCATCATAGGGTCCAGTGTGGCATAATACCGAAAGACAAGGATCTTCTGGTCACTATTTAATAAGAGATCAGCTTATATTTTCCAAAAGGGGTACTGTGAATGGAAGTCCAATGTTGTTGTTGTTGTTAGATGCCATCGAGTCAGCTCTGACTCATAGTGACCTTATATACAACAGAACAAAATACTGTCCAATCCTGCACCAACCTCACAATCCTTGCTATATGTGAGCCCATCATTGCAGCCACTGTGTCAATCCATCTCATTGAGGGTCTTCCCCTCTTTCGTTGACCCTCCACTTTACCAAGCATGATATCCTTCTCCAGGGAACAACATGACCATATGTCACCATATTTTTGACAATATGACCAAAGTAGGTGAGATGAAGTCTGGTCATTCTTGCTTCTAAGGAGCATTCAGGTTGCACTTCTTCCAGGATGTTGTTGTTGTTGTTATGTGCCATTCAGTAGGACTCAACTCATAGCGACACTTCCTTAGGTTTGTGAGGAAGTATCGCTAGGGAAGTAGATTGCCCAACCTTCCTTCTGAGGAGTAGCTAGAGAGTTTGAACTGCCAGCCTTCTGGTTAGCAGTCAAGTACCTTAGGCACTATGTCACCAGAGCTCCCAGGACAGATTTGTTAATTCTTCTAGCAGACCATGGTGCTTTCATTATTCTTCACCAACACCACAACTCAAAACCATCAACTTTCTTTGGTCTTTCTTATTCATTGTTCAGCTTTCGCATCCATACCAGGCAACTGAAAATACCATGACTTGGGCTGTTGTTGTTGTTGTCGTGTGCCGTCAAGTCGGCCCCGACTCATAGCGACCCCTCCTTGGGTTTCCGAGGCAGTATCACTACGGAAGTAGGATTGCCCAACATGACTTGGGTTAGGTGCACTAAGTCTTCAAAGAGACACCTTTGCTCTTCAGCATTTCAGAGTGGTCTTTTGCATCAACCAATTCTTATTGGAAGTTCAATAGTTTGCATTAATTTGGAAAGTTTTGATTTGAGGAGTCCATTTGTTCTTTCAGCCTTACCCGATGATTTAGGGTAATATGTTGTTGTTGTGTGCCATCGAGTCGGACCTGACTCATAGTGACCCCTCCTTGGGTTTCCGAGGCAGTACCACTATGGAAATAGATTGCTCCATCTTCCTTCCGAGGAGTGGCTGGTGGGTTTGAACCGCCAGCCTTCTGATTAGCAGTCAAGTGCCTTAGGCACTACACTACCAGAGCTCCCTTAGGATGATATGGAGAGTGATAATGCTAATTAGTACGTAGAATTTTGGTCAGTGTCCATATAATTTGTCCAGTAAAATGAGTACTCTGATCACTAGAAATGGTGACTGAAATCCCTCGAGTAGGAAAAACTTTCTCTAGAAAACTTTTTTGCTATAGTAAAAGTGTTGACTTTTCAACATGGAAGAGCTTCAGTATACCCAGAAAATTTACAAACTAACTAGCATAGAATGATAAGGCATAAAACCAGATAACTAAATTCCTTGCCATTGAGTCAATTCCAATTCATAGCAACTCTACAGGACTCTATAAGAAAGAGTAGAACTGCCCCCACAAGATTTCCAAGGCTATAAATCTTTACAAAAACAGATTGCTCATCTTTCTTCCAGAGGGACTAGTGGGTTCAAACTACTAACCTTCTGATTACCAGGTGAGCACTTAACCAATATACCACAAGACTTCCTTATGTTAAGACACTTTTGGGAATAATTGGATAAATCTAATTGGAAGTGTTCAAAAGGACCTGCAGGGGGAGATGAAACTCTTCTAGTAACAGGACCCTGTTTTCCTGGGTTATGAGCACTACAAACAGGTATTGGCTAGGTCATAGAGCTTAATCATGGAGTCTGCTTAAAGTAAAAACAAAGTTTTATTGAGAGAGAAAATAATTCACAGATTTGGAAGCACAGTCAAGAGACTCACAGTGTTCTGCGGAGTGCAAAGTGTTTTTAATCCAGTAAAGAAAACAAATGTACTTGGTTACAATCATGGTAACTTGGAATTACATAAGACAATAAATAGCAAGTTGAAATTCTGCAAGGGTAGCTGCCAGATTTCCTGGAGCCAACCTAGTAAGAAATCCTCTGCTACATGTACATTCTTTATGCTACACGAACATTATCTCAAGACTCTCTGAATAGACACTCCCTGGGATTTTGCCTCCTTCATTGTTAGTTGAGAGTGGTTAGTCTGATTGTTTGTTAAACTTTCCCCATTCTTCTCTAAAACTTATCTACCAGAGCACCATTGAAACTTAAGACATGTTAGGCTCCAGTCTTATGCTAAAAATCAAAATGGAGTATGACTCTGAACAAAAACAAAGCTCTTTCCTAATAATCAGATACCTCGGTTAATAATTCTAAGTGCTTATTCAGCTACCTGGCTCGACAGGACTACTAAAGAAAGCTGAGAACAAATCTATTGCAGTAAACCATTCCACATCTGACAGTACTTGAGACAAAAGTGTATTGGGGTTCAGAACAAAAATCCAGGAATCACCATTTGGGTCTTGGACAAACCTACATCCTTGTCCATTGGGTTTGCAAACAGATAATATTGGTGTGTTACATGGACTGGTGCACAGGACAATTAAGCCTGGAAAAATTAAATTCTCTCTTATAGCAGTAAGGAGCCCTGGTGGTGCAGTGATTAAGCAGTGGGCTATTAACTGAAAAGTCTGTGGTACAAACCTACTAGCCACCCCACAGGAGAAAGATGTGACAGTCCACTTCCATGAAGATTACAGCCTTAGGAACTCTACTCTGTCCTGAAAAGTCACTATTAAGTCAGAATTAACTCAACAGCAATGGATTCAGGTTTTGATATTATAGGAGTAAGGCCCTGAATAGCTTGAGATCTTAAAGGATACTGTGGAAGCTTAGGGAAAGTTTTCATAGAATCTGTTTGTATTTTTATAGGTTCAACACTCTTTATTCTTCCACTATCTCTGCTAGAGGTTCAGGTACCTCAGCTAATTCAGGGATTATATAGGATGGTTCATTTTCTTGTACTATAAAATCTGCTAAAGACAGAAACTATGTAAGGTGGAAATCTATCAGAGAAGGAAAACTTAAATGTTCTCCACTAAATAGAGAGCAATTTAAAAAAATTAAAAAAAAAAAAAAAAAAAGGCAAATGCATAGAGACAAAAGTTTACTAGTGGTTACCAGAGGCAAGAGAAAGGTGAAAAAGGGGGGTTAATAGTGATGGAAAAAA
>NW_006922183.1:83805-91287 GCF_000298275.1 Orycteropus afer afer
GACTCCTTGGTTTGGAGGTTTAGGATCATGGTTTCACGGGACATCCCAGCTAGTTAAACTAATAACTTGTTTAGTGCTTCTGTTCTACCTGCTTGTTTGTGGCACTGTCCCTGGAGTCTTAAAAGCTTGCAAGCCACCATCCAAGCCACAACAATTGGACTCTGTTTGCCTGGAGCAACAGTGGAAGAAGAAGAGTCAGGAATAGGAGGATCTGGAATGTGTGGCTAATTGTCTCTGTGAACAACTACCTACTTTGCCAACAGACCAGAGGAACGGGATGGTGCCCAGATACCATTACTGGACATTTTGATCAAAGAATCTATAGAAGAATCATGATCAAAAGGGCCAAAATGTAGAACAGAATTTCAAATTCTCATGGACTCCAGACTTTCTGGAGCCATGGAGACTGAAACTATTGTCCTGAGATAATCTGTAAAACTTAAACCAAAAACATTCTATGAATTCTTCTTAAAAATAAGCAATAGTTTATGTAGTAAAAAAAAAAAAAGTTTGCCCTTAGCATTATGTTGTTTTAAGGACTATCTGTATGAGATCAAAGTGACAAAGCAGCTGAAAATATTATACAGGAACCATGGATGGCAGTGAATTTATGTTAATGTGGGGGGAACAACTCAGAGAAGGAGGGTGAGAATTGTTGCACAACTCTGTGCATGTGGAAATTGGTGTATCTTTTGCTGTGTATATTCTTAACATCAAAATTTAAAATTAAAATTTTTTTAAAGAGGTCATCAGTGACATTACAAGTGCGTTAGTCAGTACGTGGTGAGTCAGAGGACTGAATATTAGGGAGGATTAATATCTTCCTCTGGTTTGTTCCATTCAGCCTCCTGGAACCATTTTTGGACATCTCCTGAACCCACCAGCATATGTTCTAATTGATAAAGATCTGGCAGGTTGAAGTTATAGGCACTAATTAGAATCCTAAATCTTTCATAAAGTTTTTGAGTTATCGTGGGGATTTGGAAATCCTTTAAGTATAGACTGCAATTCATTTCTTGACCATGGAATATAAAAAATGCTAGATGTTTTACCCTCATCCATTGCAGATCTGACCTAAAAGGGAGTTGCAGCTGGTTCTTCTATGAAAAAGGGGACTTAAGGGGTTATCTGACAATGGGATTCCAGGTAAAGAAGAATAAATGGGGTGGGGAAGCACAGAAAGTTGTGTCAGTTATTTGTCCTAGATGACCATCTGTCTTTGAAGCTCCCTGAAGGTTTAACTTTTCATTCGCTTTCTGTAATGAATTTTGGGTAAGCGATTTCAGATTCTTGACATCTCCCGGAGTATTCAGCATACTAGTTAAAATAACATCCTGCTCCTTTTGTTTAATTGCTGCTGCTGTTGTTGTGCATCAAGGAGGGGATTCTAACATGAAGTGACTCTATAGGACACAGAAGAACTGCTGCATAGGGTTTTCTATGATGCAACCCCTAATGGGAGCAAATTACCAGGTCTTTTCTCCTGGTGGATTCCAATCACTCATCTTTAAGGTGGCAGCTGAGCACTTAACCATTGCACCACCAAGGCTCTTCCTTGTTTAGTTGTCATTGTTAAGTGCCATCGAGTCAGCTCTGACCCATAGCAACCTTATGTGCAGCACAACAAAACACTGCCTGGTCCTTTTCAGTAATATAACAGACAGTGTTTCACTGCTATTCATAAGGTTTTTTCACTGTCAATATTTTGAGAAATGGATGGCCCCTTCCTTCTTCCAAATCTGTCCTAGTCTGGAAGCTCTGCTAAAAGCTGTCCACAATGGATGACCCAGCTGGTATTTGAAATACTGGTGGCATAGGCTCCAGCCTCACGGCAACACACAAGCCACCACAGTACAACAAACTGACAGATAAGTGGTGGTTTTGTTTAGTTAGAGGACCCTTTTTCTCAAGCTTTCCACTTAAATAGATCAGTTTATCTAACTAAAAAGTTCCCCACACTGGCCATTGTAATTCCAAATTGTCTTTATTGAAATTTTGCCATTTTTGCAAGAAGGCTCAACTTCCAGGTCCATAATTTTTAAACATACCTGTGCTGTAGAAAATTACCTGGTATGGCTTTTCTAGCTATAAGTCTTTGTAAACTCCATGGTGGAATTTGCTAGGAGCAACTGAGGAGCTCCTGATTGTTAAAATTATCCACCTGGGGTAGTTCTGTTGAGAGTGGCAGAAAGCAATGTTCTGGAAAGTTCATTCTCTCTCAGTGTTTAGAATTCTGATGTTATGATTAGTTAGTTTGGCCACTCTGCCAGGCTCAATAAGAGCCCTCCTAGAGGCCAGAAGGGGTCTCTCTGACTGTAGGCTGAGAAAGATGTATTGCTGAGAGAAACATGCACCTGAGAGACACACACTGCTGAGAAAGAAACACCGAGAAACACGCACTGCTGGGAAAGAGACTGAGCATGTACCTCCTGAACTTGAATTGTAGCTGATACTTCCCTAATAAACCCCATAATATGTGAGTTCTGTGTGGCCACTGCAGTGAATTATCAAACCTAGCAGAGAAGTGGTGGGTGTTGTGGGAGGAACTGTTGGTGCAAGGGCTGGAGGGAAGTAACATGTCTGGCCTTGAAGGGATAGGCCTTGGGATACTGATGGAGATTCTGTCTTTCCCTTGTGGGGTTAGAGGAGGTCAGGAGATGCGGCCTCCCTGCCCCTTTGGCAATATCCGAGGCAGTAGTTGTGGAAGGTAGAGCACTCACTTGCAACACAAAGACCCCATCTTTAATGTATAGACTAGTCCGCCCCTCTTCAAATGTGCACAACAAAACCAACAGAATCAAGAAGAGACTGTGCATTTACTCTGGTAGCATAGTGCCTAAGGCACTTGACTGCTAACCAGAAAGCTGGCAGTTCAAACCCACCAGCCACTCCTCGGAAAGAAGGTTGGGCATTCCTACTTCCGTAGTGATACTGCCTCGGAAACCCAAGGAGGGGTCACTATGAGTCGGGGCCGACTCGATGGCAAATAACAACAACAACAACAGGGACTGAGAAGCCACAAGCAGAGTCCAATGTCAGTTTCAGATAACTGACTGGCTAGCCCAGGACTGAAGAATTTATTGAGTTCAGAGAAATCAACACAAAGTCATGGAACTCAGATCGGAGAGAGACTCACTACCGTCTCCAGAAGTGGCAAAAAAGGCAGAGAACACAAAGGATTCAGTGAGTACCATGCCTACATTTTTCACAAGCTCTGAAAAGTGCTAATGGTCCACTTCTGATCCCCACCTTATCACCAGAACCGTTTAAGCAAATCTTTTACACACTTAAAATATTTGTAGAACTCAGAAGGTTTATTGAGTTGTTTGCAAATTGGAAGCATCCAACCTGAAAGTTAATTATTTTGATTTGATTAGTTACATTAATTAATTTTTAATTATTAATAATCGTTTCCACCATTCATTAGTTTGTCCTACTGTGGTAATTTTTGTGTTGCTATGATGCTGGAAGTTATGCCAAAGATATTTCAAATACCAGCAGGGTTCCCAACGTTGGACAGTTTTCAGTAGCACTTCTGGATGAAGGCAGACTAGGAAGGAGGACCTGATGGTCTATTTCTGAAAAAAATTAGTCATTGAGAACCTTATGAATAGCGAAGGAACACAGTCTGATACAGTGCCAGAAAATGAGCCACTCAGTTTGGAAGGCACTCAAAATGCAGAAAAATAAAGGTTATATTTTGCCAATATAGTTTAAGAGTTGGTTTGATTTCATTATTAGAAAACAGGTAAGTCACGAACACGTTATTTTTATGGGATAAAGTTTTGTGTTGCCTTTTGTTTAAAGGTAGTATTCTGTCTGCTAACACGGCAGATTTCATGTAAGGGAGAAGACCAAAAATGAGGACTTCATTCATTTTCCAAAAGTCCCCCGAGTTTGGTTGGCGCAGATGAGACATCAATCCTGGGCTCTCTTGTCGGTACCCAAGTGGTACCTGCACCTCCGAGATTCCCAAGTTGTCCCTTTCCCTCTCCCTCCGCCTCTTCCTCCTTTTTCTTTCTCTCTCTCCTTGCAGACACACGCTGACATATGCCCTCTATTAATGCGTTATCCCTCCATTTTTGCACTGCCTGCCCTTCTCTGCGGAACTTGGGTCAAACTATCAGACTCTTAAGATCCCGCTGCGTAAGGCTGCTGCTCCACCTACAAAGGGCTCAGGCACAGCCCGAAGAGCTCTCGGGTTTCCAGCCGACACTGGTCGAACGCAGGGTGAATTGGCTGCGCTAGGAAGAAGAGCAGGGACTTCACCAAATCACAAGTCTAGCATTTTCACCGTTCTTGGCAATCTCTCTAGAATCCTGGCAACAGGGGTGCGTTGTTTATCTAAGAGGAACCCTGCCCGGGGTTGCTATGGAGAGAGGACGCTGCATCTTGCTGGGCAACCTGAGCAAAGAAATAGCTGAAGAGGCCTATAAAGCGACTGCGCTGTTTTGCCTCCTGCTGTATCTACGGCCCCTTCACCCAGAGCGATTTCTCTTGACTCTTTCCATGGAAGAATCAACTTTCCTGAATCAGGAAGAGCAAAACCAAGAACCAGAGAAAGCTAGAGGACGATGGGAAGAAATGACAGCAGCTTCCTCCCAAGATCCGGAGCCCGCGAAGTCCGAGCAGGGGCCAGAAACAGCACCCCAGCCCTGGAGCAGCGTATCTTGGAGCCCCCAGACTAGAGCCAGCACACCTGAGGATGACCTCGCAGCACCAGGAGCATCAGCAACCCCAGCCCCTCCTCAGGACCTCTCCTCCAGTCCTCCTCCCCTGGATTTGGCCAGACAGGACCTTGCCACACCAGGGCCATCAGACAAGACCACTAGTGTGATTCCTGAAACTGGGACACCTCACTCTGATCATCTGGAGCAAAAGACTGATGAAGAAGAATCAACTCCTCATCAAACAAGCCCATCAGAGGAAAGAGCCTTGAAACAGTCTCAGCAACTAAAACCTCACCCACCTGGGCCAGGGCACGTGAGCGATAACAAGTCTAATAAAAAAAAGCTGAGATTTGATATTGTCCAGGAGGAAGACTCTAACGGTAACTATGACCTGGATCAGGCTGAGCCTGAGGTCTCTGAAGCAGCCCCCAGCATGCTTGACATTGCTGTTCAGAATGCTAAAGCTTACCTGATGAAGACCAGTAGCAAGTCAGGCTTAAATCTGTAAGTCTTGGAGAGAAAACTTTTGCACACCAAAAAGGTTGTGAGTATCTTCTCTGTGTGAGGGTGTGTTCTTGTGGAGGAATGAAAATATATATTTGAAGATGTTGTGTTGGTGAAAGAGAGGGACTTAATAACTGTATCACAGGACTCAAAGGAGATCACTGATGGGGACTTTTTTATTTTTGTTTATTTAAAAACCCTTGTTATCTCATGCCATTGAGTTGATTCCTATATGTGGTAATCACCTGTGTTACAGGGTAGAACTTCTCCATAGGGTTTTCTTGGCTGTCACGTTTATGCAAACAGATCGTCTGCCCCACCCAGCAACCTTTTAAAGATCCTAGGCAGCAGAAATGAAATCCTAAGAATTATAGGATCTCACACTTGGAAAAGATTATTTGTTGTTCTTATGTGCCGTCATGTCGACCCTTCCTTGGGTCTCCGAAGCAGTATCACTATGGAAGTAGATTGCCCAACCTTCCTTCTGAGGAGTGGCTGGCAGGTTTGAACCGTTAGCCTTCTGGTTAGCAGTCAGGTGCCTTAGGCACTATGCTACCAGAGCTCCTAGAAAAGGCTGTAAGGATAGTAAAATCTAAGCATCTCTCTGAGATGCTTGTAAACAAATAACTGTCCACCAGTGAAAGGGTGCTCATGTGTCCAATCTAAGCATTCTAATCCTTGAATGATTTGGGTTTGCATTCCCACACAGGCCAGTATTGGGGTGACCAGTACCCTGTTTTCCCTGGACTATCCTGTTAGTGCTAAACATCCTTCATCTCAGGAAACCTCTCAATCCCGGGCAAACTGGGAGAATTAGTCATACTCTAGGCCACTCAGAATATACCCTATTTTATCCAGATCTCTCTAAAACTGCAGTGATCAATGGCCCAGGCATGTTCTGGCCATCCCATTATTGCTTTGATTTCAGAACTCATGGCTGAGTACAGATTTCTAGAGATTCTTCCTTCCAGGGTTATATAATTATAGGGTTCAGAATTTCAGGGTTAGAAGGTACCCTCTTAGGAGAAAACATCTAATACAAGCTACTTGTTTTCAAAATGAGGGGAAGAAGTCATAGACAAACTAATTTTTCCAGAATGCACTGACTTACAGCACTCTTGGCTCTTGCCTCCATCTCTGTCACTATGCTCCAACCATGTCTTTATTTCCTATGCTGCTTCCTCCACCCAGAAGACTTCTTCCCCAAGTTTCCCTAAGTTTTTGCCTAAATCTTCCTAAGTCATCCTTCAGAACCCACCTTCCAGAAAACTCTATTTACAACATCCTGTTTTTTTCTTTGGAACATTTTATGGCATTTACAATTTTATATATGTTTATAGACTTATTTTTTAATATCTGACTGCTCCACTAGCTTGGAAGCCCCAGGAGCTCAGGTATCAGTTTTTGTTTGTTTGTTTGTTTTTAAAAAATTATTGTGATTTGGATTTAAGTTTATAGAGCAAATACACATTTTGTTTCATGCATTGCATGCAATACCCACAATGTAACAGCTCTCTTCTCTCCGGTAGTTACCTCTTCCTTGTGTCCTCCCTTCCTAGGCATTTCTGCCCCCTGAGCTATCCCCCTGTACAAATACTGCCCTTCTGTTCTCCCATGATTGCTCATGCTAAGGAGTGTATCTATCTACCTGTTGTAAATGTCCACCCTATATGCCTATCTATTATTTGGCTGGAAGCTATAGGAGTTCAATTAATTCCAGGCCTGAAGGGTAACTAGGGGCCGTAGTCTAGGGGGTTTCATCAGCCTCTATCAGACCAGTAAGCCTGGTCTTTTTTTTTTTTTTTTAATTTTTTTAATTTTTATGATTTTTATGATTTTTAGTATCGTTCCACATTGTTCTCCCACTTTATCCAGGATCTTCTGTACTGATCCCTTTCTGAGTGGTTGACTCAGGTATCGTCAGTTTTATACATCGCTTAGTGCCTAGCACAATACTGTCAACTATTTATTGAATAAAAGAAAGGAAACAAAGAATGAATGAATAAATGAAAGCACAAGGAATACAGTCAGACCCTCTGAATGTAGTTTAGTTCTCCTCATATTCTGAGGTGCCTGCTGATTAAACAGTGAGCACTGAGTGCTTACTGAATGTATCACATGTGGTAAATGTTTGAAGCTGTTAATATGCTTTTTAAAAGTATGAGATATAACTTTAAGTTCTAAAAAATAAAAAATAATGAATGTTAGAGGTGAGAAATCTTTCAGCAAACCCAAGATCATACAATTTAAAATATTATTTGTAAGTTACTGTTTTAAACTACAATTTACTTAAATCTGCTATTCAGTA
>NW_006922183.1:91992-101214 GCF_000298275.1 Orycteropus afer afer
GTTGAGGGGCTTTCACCCAGCCCCTAGAGCCTGGCACTTTGAACTTGGACTTAAAGCCTCCAAATTGTAAGAATAAACTCCTGTTTGTTAAGGCCATCCAATTTGTGGTATATTTTTTGTCAGAGCGGCACTCGATAACCAGAACAACCTGAATACAAAAGAAAAAATGGAAATACATCCTTTACTGAACCATTTTATGTGACATTACTTAAATATCAAGATTTAATTGTATTTCCAAATACTAAGTTTCTGATATAGTAAGTAAATATCTTCTATAATATTAACTATCATCCTCTAAATACCTTAGAGATAGCAGTTAAAAACTGCTTAGTTAAGGATGGCTTTAGTTATATGCAGATTTTAACAACCATAAAAGCTATTTTATGGCAGTTATAACAGTGTTTGACTGCAGTGCAGGATTTAATTTCACATCTCTGAATAAAAAGCCTTCAGAAAAGAATTGCTTTTATATTTTCTGCCATTCTATTAAAGCAAAATATTAAGATATGCAATTCTGGTGGTGTAGTGCCTAAGGCATTTGACTGCTAACCAAAAGGCTAGCGGTTCAAATCCACAGCCACTCCTTGGAAGGAAGGTTGGGCAATCTACTTCTGTAGTGATACTGCCTCGAAAAGCCAAGGAGGGGTCGCTATGAGTCGAGTATGACTCGACAGCACATAACAACAACAACAACAATTTTTAAAAATTATGTTTATGAATTAAAATATAATAAACATGTTTTATAATTTGACATGACAGGATTTTTCAGATATGGTCTTCTTAAAATATACATATAGTATCTGGTCTGAAGAACTATGACTAAAGCACATGCAGACATTATATTGAAACTCAGAATGACATATAACTTTAAGTTCTAAAAAATAAAAAATAATGAACATTAGAGGTGAGAAATCTTTTAGCAAACCCAAGATCGTACAATTTGGATGTAAATTGTATAAAATTTGGATGTCTCATATATAAAATTCAACATCTTATATAGCCTCCATTGGAGCAAATTAAAATTCCAGTTACAAACCCAGCTACAACCTAGTAAGAAACAACAATTTCAGTCTGGAGACTTCTCCATGGATTTCAGTACTGTTCAGTTGAGTTCAGTATTTAAAACATACTATAATTTTTAACTGTCATTCATAACAGTTGCCCATATAATCTATGTTTTTGACATTCCTATGGTCCTGTAATGAGGGAGACCCTAACCAGGATAGATTGACGCAGTGGCTGCAACACTGGGCTCAGACACTGATCGATGATTGTGAGGATGGCACAGGACCTGGCAGGGTTTTGTTCTGTTGTCCATAGGGTCGCTATGAGTCAAAACTGATTTGTCAGCACCTAACAACAGCAGACTCTGTTAGATAAATGCAGACACTAAAGAAAACACATAAAATAGTATCTGGGTCAGGTAATAGAAAAGTAGACAGTTATTGAGCAATTATTTTCTTTATGAAGAAGTCCTTGTGGCAGGATTGTTAAAGCATTCATCTGCTAACCAAAAGACTGGCAGTTCAAAGATGTGGCAGTCTGCTTCTGTAAAGATTTAAAGCCTTGAAAATCCTACAGGACAGCTTTACTCTGACTTGTGGAGTTGCTATGAGTTGGAATTGATTCAGTGGCAGTGGGTTGGGTTGGGTTGGGTTTATTTTGTTTACAGTGAAGGAGGAGATATATGAAAAATATATTTAGAAGAATCAAATGCTATGGCTGAAATAGGAAGTAGATGATGTACATAGTTATACAGCAGCATGTCAGTGATCTCAGAAAGACCCACTCTGAGGAAAATCAGTTTTGAGGACTGACTTCAGTGGAAAAGCCTTGAGGATAAAGTGGATTTTAAATGATCTCTTCAGATAAATGGTATATATGGGACACAGCAAAGAATACCTAGAGCAAAGACTACTAGGTAGGACTTTGCGATCATATGAGAGTGATTTTCAGTATATTTATCTCATAATTCCATAAACTTCAAAACAAAATCAGAGAACAAATCCTTAAGATTCTGTTCCTTCAGAACTACCCCTGGTAGCCTATTTAACATGAGAGCATTTTAAAAGACATTTTAGGCTCTTTAATAGCAAATTCACATTGCAAACTGGTTGGTATTTGAAAAAACCACACTCTAGTAGCTATGTGAAGAATGTAATGAATTAGTGAGAGGTTAAAGACAGTTTCAGTAAGTCAGGCATGAAATGAGATAGTGAGGCACTGCTCACTGCCCTCCAGTCAGATGTGACCCTTCCTTGCATTTCCCTTTCCCAGGCCGTATCTCTACAGAAGTAGGTTGCTCAACCTTCCTTCCAAGGAGTGGCTGGTGGGTTTGAACTGCCAGGCTTCTGGTTAGCAGACAAATGCATTAGGTACTATGCTACCAGAGCTCCAATTTTTCCATAGAACAGGAAAAATATTAGAGTGCATGACATTTTAGTAAAAGTGAGTAGCATTTGATGACACTTTTCTTTCACTTGTGTGTGGGCAGAGGGGTTGCAATATAAAAAGTATTTCTTATGCGTCTGAGAAACACTGAAGTGATCAGTAGCTTAACCCTCATGAGGAAAGTATTCCAGAGAACAATTAACCATTCAAGAACAAAAGGGCAGCATTTGCCCCAAAACCAAGCTCTGAAGGTAGGAAAGGGCAGGAAATACAGGGAACTCAGGGAGGAAGTAGGAAGAGTGCTGTTATATTGAGGAAATTACAACTAATGTTAAGAAACAAAATGTGTATACATTGTTGTATAGTTAGTAGGAAACTAATCTACTCTGTGAACTTTCCAAACCACAAGTTACAAAAAAGAAGAATCAACAGAATCAAGTGATCAAATTGGATTTGATGAGGGCAGAGAAAGAGGATGAGGAAAATGTTAAGGTGAAAAAGTGAAAAATAACATTAATTACTTTAAAATATATAACCAAGAGATTTCAATCTCAGAGACAAATTGTGAAAATGTAGCTGATGTAGAATGTGTCTTACCATAATATTTTTCAAGTAAGTTAAAAAATATATCATATTGGAAACATTTCCTAAGGAAAATTTTAAGAGAGATCCTTTCTAGCAGTGGTAGAAGTTACCCTAAATATTTATCCACTTAAAATCTCTGAAGGCTTCGAGTTATTGAAGTTCCTTAAAAGCCAACTAACTGAGAAGATAATGCTTCTTCAAATGCACTTGCCATGGATATTCTCTGACTGTTTCTCTTTTGGGGTAGATATGACCATCTTTCTAACATGCTGACCAAGATCTTAGATGAGCGTCCTGAAAATGCTGTTGAAATCATTGAAAATATTAGCCAAGATGTGAAGATGGCACATTTTAGTAAAAAATTAGATACACTGCAAAATGAGAATGAAATGCTCCCAACATATGAAATAGCAGAGAAGCAGAAGGCTCTTTTTCTTCAGGGAAGTTTGGAAGGAGCTGACCAAGATCTGGAAGATGAAATAGTAAGTTACTCTGTAAAACTGAATACTTCAAATTTGGGGTTTTACATTCATACTGTCTTTTATAGCTTCCTAGTTACAGTTCGTACTCTGCTACTAACTGTGAGTTTGGCAGATGGAATTGATTCAGTGATGCTGTGGAAGAAAGGACTGGTGATTTACTTCCTTAAGATTGCCGATATTGAAATCTCTACAGAACACAGTTCTGCTTTGAAACATGTGGGGTCGCTATGAGTGAGAACTGACTCAACAGCAATAGGTTTGATTTTTGGAAATAGTATTTGCATTTTATTTTTATTACATGTCTCAAGCTTTTCCAGTCAACCTCATTTCATAGCACTCATTCTTCGGTTGTGTTGTTGTTGTTTGCTGTCGAGTCGGAGCTGACTCATAGTGACCCCTCCTTGGGTTTCTGAGGCTTTTTAATTTTTTGCATCGTATTTTAGTAACTCACAGGCCTTACTTTTTTCTTGTATGACTGTGGGGCTAAGCGCCTTGATATCAGAGAAAATGGTTTCTTTGTGTTTCAATCTCCAACATGCTTTGTACACATCTAGGCTTATAGCCTTTCTTATTAAACATTTTCTATATGAATGAATGCATGTCATATATTTTCAAATTAGGTTTTACATCAAGTTGCATATTTTTCCTTTTAATTTACTAGAAAAATTAGAAGTACTCCGAACATCATTTGCACCCTATTCCAAGGTGAGCTACTCATATTATGTTTTGATAGTATTTGTATTATGTCTTCATATTGTTCTTGATAATTACGCATATTATATCAATGGACTATAATGCCAGAGGAGACAGATAACTATTTATTTTAATCTCTATAGGAAAATTATTGAAAACATTTATAATCAGAGAAAGTTATTGACAGAGAATAAAAGTTATAATTAGAGGACAGAATCTGTTAAATCACAGAAATCTTAGATCCCAAATGCCTTGTTTGTTTGTAATTTATATATATTGACTGAGCTTTCTTTCTTTGTTACCATTAGACTGTTTAAAATCTGCCTCTACACCTGCAAATTTGATGTTTGGGATAAGATGTTGTCAGAAAAAGGCTTACAGTTGATCAGAGAAAAGATAGGAGCAGGTAACCAGACAGTAGGTGAACCCTTTAGGGCTTGGTAGTTTTGGGGGGAGACCCAACTTGATGCAGTGGGATCCAGAGTACTTAGAGCAGACAGGTGACAGGTGTCAAGGAGTTGACATTATTGGGCTGCTTCAAGAAGATGTCATTTTGTTATGTACCCATTTACAGTGATGATGAGGCTAGGAGCAAACAGCATGTGAGGATCAGCCAGATAGGCAGACAGACTCCTGGAGGAATTAATCAAAGAAAGGTCAGGTGCCAGCATAAGAATGGGGCAGTGGGCTATCTGCAAAGCATAGCATTCACTGTGGGTAGGGATCTGTGTCCTAAAGCTAGTTATAGAGTGAGAATACAAATAAACACTTTTGATCCTGAAGCTTCTGCCTGTTAACTGGATTCCATAAATTCTTCCTCAGAAGGAAGATTGACAGTCCACTTCCGTAGTGATACTGCCTCAGAAACCCAAGAAGGGGTTGCTATGAGTCAGATCTGACTTGATGGCACTGAGGTTTTTTTTTTTTTTTTTGTTTATAAATTCTTCCTAATAAAAGATAGGATTGACTTTAGAGCCTGAGAGATCTGAATCATCAGGAGAGGATAAAAACTGCACCTCTAGAATCTGCAAAACACTGCATAATGTGGATGAACTTGGAGAACATTATGCTGAATGAAATAAGTCAATCACAAATGGACAAATATTGTATTAGTCCGTTATTGTAAAAGTTAAGGAAAGGTTTATCTATAGAAGGAAATTTTCTTTGTTGGTTACCAGGAGTGGGAGGGGAGGGAAGGGAAAGCTGTTAGATAGATAGAAGTTAAGTATTGATTTGGGTGAAGAGAAGGGCAGTGTACCAAATGTGAGTGACCAATATGGCAGCATTGAGGAAGAGAAAGACATAGAGAGGTACATGGGAGGTACAGACAACAAAGATGAACCCTTTTGCACATACAGTACTGTGTTGTCAGTGAAGGCAAACATGGGTATATGGGTGGATAGATGTGTGGACAGGCTGAACTATTAGGTATGTCTATGAAATGGGGAGTGTATCCAAGAATATGTATAAGGTTGGCAGACAATGGTCCTATAAGTTTATGTGAATGATCAGAATTACCAGGTGTATAGTACAGCTGAGAAGGGGTAAGGTTGTGGTCACTGCTTGGTCACAGCCAGCCACCCAAAGGGACTAAGTAGTTGAACCTGTGGGCTTGGGACCATAGTCACGGGACATTAAGCTCAATTGGCATAATATACTATACAAAACATTGTTCCACTTCCTACTGTAGTGAGTAGCGACTGGGATCTTAAAAGCTAGCAAACTGCCATCTAGATGCAACAATGGGTCTCTCCTCATCCAGAGCAAAGAAGAATGAAGAAAACCAAAATTCATGAAAACAGTTAATCCTACTGACTGGTACACCATCTGATCTGCAGCCTATACGACTATGAGACCAGAAGAACTAGATGGTGTCCAGCTACCACTGTCATCCACTTGGAAGGGGATCTGTGTAGGAGATCCTTGATACAGAGGGAGAACAATGTGGAACAAAACTCAAAATCATTTGGAGAAAAAAAAAGGGGGGGACCAGAACCTGATGGAACCACTGAGACTATGGCCCCAGCTGTCCTTCAGGTCTGGAATGGAACCCACACCTGTGGTTTCCAGCCAAACAAAAGACAGGCATATGAGTTGAACATTTACCTGAGGTAGATATACTTCTTGGAGAGAACAATCATGGAAGAAAGAAGGGCTGTTTATGCACAGGGAGACAGCTCAGGGAGCAGGAGTGCATGGAGGGATGGACACTGGGAAGAGGTAACTATGGGGAGGAAGGGGAAAGGGAGCTATTGCATTGTGGTAAACTGTGGTCAATGTCATGAGACAAAGTGTATGTGAACTGCTGTGTGGAAAGTGAATTTGCTCTGTAAATCTTCACCCAAATCACAATTAAAAAAAAAAAAAAACTACACCTCAGAGAGAGGAAGGATGCAGGCACAAGAAGACAGGCAGGTATTGGAAGCACTGAAATATGAGCTATGTGATCAACTCTGCCCTGGATTTAGATGTTTAGAATGTTCATGTCTCTATTCTCGTCTTTGACCACAGCAGAATTCCGCACTTAGTCTTCAACATTCATTTACTCATTCACTCATTGTGACTACCTATTTCCTGATAGGTACTAAGATACATGTGAAAAAGACTTTTGTGATCTTAAAACCCATTGCCATTGAATTGGTTACAACTCATACACTATATAGGTTAGAGTAGAATTGTCCCATAGGGTTTCCAAGGCTGTAAATCTTTACAGAAGTAGACTGCCTCACCTTTCTTCCATAGAGTGGCTGGTGGGTTTGAACTGCTGACCTTTTGGTTAGCAGCTGAATGCCTTAGCCACTGTACCATCAGAGCACCTTTTTCAGACCATAAGTTGCCCACAATTTAGGGAAAGAAGCTGTGAAGTAGTTGTAAATCAATTTTATTAGTGCAGTGATAGAGATGGCTTCATATGTGGAAAGAACACAGCCTTTGGAGTTAGACCTAAGTTAGAATCCTAGCTCAGTCACTTACTACATGCATGACTTTGAGCAAGTGAGTAAACCTTCCCAAACCTCAAGGATGATCACAAATCACCAACCTGAGAGAGGGAGAGAGGGAGAAAAAGAGGTAAAGGGAGGGAAAAGAGGCTCATACATGCTAAGAACTTCATAAATAGTAACAATTGTTATGGTTTTACAACAGCTATGAAATTGAACAGAGCAATTAACTCAGCTATTTGGGATTGAGAAAGGTTTGTATTGGAGGTGATATTTCATTTAGGTCGTAAAGGATAAGTAGAAGTTCACTAGGTGAAGACTCTAGAAAATAATATTCTAGGCAAAGGGATCAATAAAAAGTTGGGACATACTATTTAATGTTTGAAAACCTGAAGCAAGAGTTTGTGGGAGTGAGTGACAGAAATGAAGCAAACAGGATGATAATAGCCAGGCTCTGGTAGCATAGTGCCTAAGGCACTTGACTGCCAACCAGAAGGCTAGCGGTTCAAACCCACCAGCCACTCCTTGGAAAGACGATTGGGCAATCTACTTCCCTAAAGATACTGCCTGGGAAACCCAAGGAGGGGCCGCTATGAGTCGGGTCTGACTCGACAGCACACAACAAGAACAACAGCTCTCTGTGCATTAAGAAGAAATTTCTTTCTTGTATACAATGGGAAGCCAAGAGGGGTTTTTAATAGAGAATAATGTGGTCTGACTTTGGATTTAGAAAGATAACTCTGGTAGTAACATGGAGGAGAATGAAAGAAGAAAAGTTAGAATAGGAGTCAGGAGAGTATTAGAAGGATTTTTTAACAGAATGGTCAGTAAGGATGGGGGCTAAGGAGGTAGGAGTGAGTTGGAGAGGAGAGGATGAGGCCAAGATTTTTCAGTAGTTGAACCAATAGGAGGAGCCCCAGTGGTGGTTGAAAGAGCTTGGCTGTTAACCAAAAGGCAGTTCAAAACCACCAGTGGCGTTGCAGAAGATGCGGCATTCTGCTTCTGTAGATTTAAAGTCTGTGGGGCAGATCTACTGTGTCTTATAGGGTCACTATGAGTTGGAATTGACTTGATGGCAGTGGGCTTGGTTGCTTTGCTTGGAACCAATAGAACTGCAACTAATTACATATGAAAGGTCAGGGGAGTCAAAGGAAGCAAAGATGATCGGATTTTCTAGGTTTGGGAAACTCGAATGAATAGTGATTGGCAAAAAAATAAATAAATAAAGTATCTACAGAAAAGACTTTGAGAGAAATATGAGTTCAGTATTAATTCACAGTATCTGTAAAATATTGAGATTGAAATTTCTCATATGTAGCTGAAAATAAGGAGCTCTGGTAGCATAGTGCCTAAGGCACTTGACTGCTAACCAGAAGGCTGGCAGTTCAAACCCACCAGCCACTCCTCGGAAGGAAGGTTGGGCATTCCTACTTCCGTAGTGATACTGCCTCGGAAACCCAAAGAGGGGTCGCTATGAGTCGGGGCCGACTCGATAGCAAATAACAACAACAACAACAACAGCTGAAAATAAAGGTGGGGAAAATGGGAGAAAAAAATCAGAATTGAAAAGGGAAACTTTTCAAAGCTACGTATCACTGAAGTACTATGGGAGAAATCTTCGAAGCATAAGGTACTGAGAGATGAGATGTTTGAAAAGGAAATTTTGGGGAAAACAACATTCAAGAGGCAATTAAGAAGAAAGGAATCACTATAGATATATATATATATATAGACAAAATCAGTGAAAATCAGTTGCCACTGAGTCATTTCTGACTCATGGCTACCTCATGTGTTAGAGTAGAGTTGTCATCCATAGAGTTTTCAATGACTGCTTTTTTGGAAGTAGATCACCAGGCCTTTCTTCCAAGGTGCTTTGGGTAGACTCAAACCACCACCTTTCTGTTAGTAGCCAAGCATGTTAACCTTTTGTACACTCAAGGACTTAATAGATACAGACATAGATATATCATGAGTTTGTGTGGGTGTGTATGTTTATATGTATGTATTCCTACAAATATGCTCAGAAGTCCATACATGGAAGTTAAATATTTTTTAATAAAAAGGGGGTTTTGAACAGTTATTGGTAATCAACCAAAAAAACCAAACTTACTGCCGTGGAGTCGGACCCAACT
>NW_006922183.1:101434-121580 GCF_000298275.1 Orycteropus afer afer
TACATTCATAAGTAATGAGAGAGGAGTTGAAGTTCACGAATTACCACAGTTGATCTAAATGTTGTTAGAAATGTTGAAGTAGTAAGAAGTAGAGCTAGTATCAAGATGCGCAGAAAAGGAAAGGAAAGCAAGCAGTTCTTTTATGGATAAAATTTTAACTACAGTGTTTGTATTCCCAGGTAGAAAACGCTCTTCCAAATGTAATGGAGTCAGCTTTCTATTTTGAACAAGCCGGAGTTTCTTTGGGCACAGATGAGACTTACCGTATATTTCTTGCCCTCAAGCAACTCACTGACACCCACCCAATCCACAGATGTCGTTTCTGGGGCAAGATCCTGGGTCTGGAAATGAATTACATTGTAGCTGAAGTGGAATTTCGAGAGGGAGAAGATGAAGAGGAGGTGGAAGAGGAAGATGTAGCTGAAGAGAAGGACAATGGAGAAAGTGAAGCTGAAGATGAGGAACACGAATTACCAAAGTTGTTTTACAAAATCCCACAGGCTGTTCCAAAAGAAGAAAGTAGAACAGGAGTCAACAAATATGTCTATTTTGTTTGCAGTGAACCAGGAAGACCGTGGATTAAGTTACCATCTGTTACACCTCTACAAATTGTTATTGCAAGAAAAATCAAGAAATTTTTCACTGGGAGATTGGATGCTCCTGTCATAAGTTACCCACCTTTCCCAGGAAATGAGAGCAATTACTTAAGAGCACAAATAGCTAGAATTTCAGCAGGGACCCACGTCAGCCCTCTTGGATTCTATCAGTTTGGGGAGGAAGAAGGAGAAGAGGAGGAAGAAGCAGAAGGCCGGCGAGAGAGCTTTGAGGAAAACCCTGATTTCGAAGGCATCCCGGTGGTTGATCTAGTGGAATCGCTATCCAATTGGGTTCATCATGTACAATATATTCTCCCTCAGGTAGGTGCTTTGCAATTTTCAATCTATCACCCTACCAGCAAATATTTATTAAATTCTCTCGACAGTGCACAAAGATAAACAACATGAAGCCCATTAGACTCTCAAACCCAAACCCACTGCCAGCAAGTCGATTAGACAGGAAAAAAAAAAAAAAGTGAAAACACAGAGTTAATATATTATTGTCATATAATATGGATCCGAGATTTTCATATAGATTTTTATTTTCCAATAGAAAATCAAATAACTACTTCTATGGAATATTTGACAAGTGATATAAAAAGTGTGTGTATGTGTGTGCTGTGAAATTTCTCTTTTTATATGTTAAATATAAATGGGTGCATTAATTTTGGAAACAGTTATTTTTTTCATTCAATTTCTTTAACATAGGAGCTCTGGTGGCATAGTGGGTAAGGCATTTGGCTGCTAACCAGAAGGTCGATGATTCAAACCCACCAGCTGCTCCACAAGGGAAAGATGAGGCAGTCTACTTCAGTAAAGATTTATAGCCTTGGAGACCAGTGGGGGTCTCTGTGAGTCAGAATTGACTCAGTGGCAGTGGTTCTTTAACATATTGGTGTTAATGGCACTTTTATGACAAGAATAATAAAAGATTCTAAAAAAACAGAGCAAACTGTGCTATGTAACATTTATACAGCACCTATTGTGCCAGGTGCTGTTCTAGCCTTTTATATGTATTATTTCATTTAATTCTTATGACAACCCTATGAAAGATGTACTATTATTACCTTTATATTTGAGATGAGGAAATAGAGACAGTAATTAGGAAATGTGACAAAAGAAACTGATTAGCTAAAACAGCAAGGTCAGATGTGAGGCCAGGCAAAATACATCCAGAGTCCTCTTAACCATTCTGCTATATTGCCTTGTCCACAGGTAGAAGAATCTGCATTATACTTTGATCTAGAGAAGAGAAGTCCTTAGATATCTCTAGATAAGAGATAACTAAATGAAAAGTTATAACCCCCAAACCTCCATACCTAGCCTTGTTACCACATTTTTTACTTTATTGTTATTAAACTCATAATCATAACTATAGTACTTTACTTCCTTCATATAAACCATTTATTACAAACTGGCAAAATGCATTATTTTTTCTTTAAGGTACTGTTAGTTTTAAAATATAGATGTTTTTTAACTTCAAAAGTTGACAAATTTACCTAGATAGAAATAGCACTTGGTAAATGTGTGTTGGAGCTCTGGTGGTGTAGTGCCTAAGGCATTTGACTGCTAACCAGAAGACTGGTGGTTCAAACCCACCAACCACTCCTTGGAAGGAAGATTGGACAATCTACTTCTGTAGTAATACTACCTCAGAAACCCAAGGAAGGGTCACTATGAGTCGGATCCAACTCGACGGCAGTGAGTTTGTTTTTTTTCTTTTTTTAAAAATGTGTGTTGAATGAATGAGTGAATGAATGAATAGTTTAAGTTCCTACACAATGGGACCTTTGCTTGAATCATGCCAGTAATTGTTTTTAACACTAGTGAATACCCTGAGATATTAAAGTCTTCATAAAAATTAAATATTGCAATATTCATTCCCAGGGTCGCTGTAATTGGTTCAACCCCATACAAAAAAGTGAAGAAGAAGAAGAGCAAGAGGATGAAGAAAAAGAAGAAGAAGAAAAAGAAGAGCCTGACTACATCGAACAGGAAGTGGGGCCTCCCCTTCTGACACCAATCTCAGAAGATTTAGGTAATTGTGTATAACCAAAAACATACAAACACACATAGCATATAATATAAAACCAAAAACCAAGTCCATTGCCATTTAATTGAATTCAGATTCACAGTGACCCTATAGGGCAGAGTAGAATTGCCCATAGGGTCTCCAAGGCTATAAAGCTTTACAGAAGCAGACTGCCACATCTTTCTCTCATGGGGCAGCTGGTGGGTTCGAATGGCCAAACTTTTTGATAGACACTGCACCACCAGGGCTAGATAACATACTATGTGTATTTTATGATAGATATATAGAAATTGGAAAGCTCTAAAAAGTGAGCAAGAGCCAAGATTCCATCCCATTTCTCCTTCATGTGTTCTGAGATGGTGGTTGTTGTTAAGTGCTGTCGAGTCAGACCTGACTCATAGCGACCCCTCCTTGGGTTTCTGAGGCGGTATCACTACGGAAGTAGATTGCCCAAACTTCCTTCCATCTGAGATGGTGGGGAGTCCTATATTTAGCTAGCCACACCAGCTTTCTTGGACACAGGTTGAAGGAATGACTCAGGGAGAAACTTAATAAAGCTGGTTGTGGCTCTTACTGGAAATGCTGATGGTTATTTTGTGTATCATTCTTGTCTTGCATTCTACAGGCCATAGATACTAGTTAAAGTAAAATATCATAGGAGACACTATGTTTTATCTATGCTGACTCCATGTTTTGTTTCTTCCTATTCAGTTTTAGGTTATTTTTGCATGCTCTCTTTCATAATAATGATTTGACCCTTCATTTGGTCATCACATATTACTCTCCCCATCCAAATTTCATTGTTCCAGAACAATGCCATATAATATTCTGATTTTATGTTAAGCTGTTGATGTTTTAACTTTTTCATGTCCTGTGTGTTATGCATGTGTGATTCTTTTTTTGTTGTTGTTAAAAAAAAAAAAAAAAAAAAAAATTAAAATAATATAAAAATAACTTCTTTTTGGCACAAATCTGTGTTTTAAATCTTGTTTGTCAGACATTAAGCTTTTAATTTTTTTTTTTTTTTTGGTTTACAGAGGTTCAGAACACACCCCCCTGGACAGCACGTCTATCCTCGAATCTCATTCCTCAATATGCTATTGCAGTCCTTAGATCTAACCTTTGGCCTGGAGCATATGCCTTTTCCAATGGCAAGTAAGTATCCGCTCACTTACAAAGCCATTATTTTAATTATATAAGCTCTGGAAATTATAAATTATCACTAGAATGTTCACCTACTCTCCTTTTCCTCTTTGCTATGTCAGGTATGGCATAAAACTTTCTCAAACAGTATCTGTATTATACAATAAAGCATGAAATTCAGGAAGTTAGGGTAATTTATACTTCTGCACTTTCATCTGAATTACCCAGTTAATTAAGCTAAAATATATTGTTTTTTCCCTTTATGGTTATTTGACCTGTTCATTCACCTCAGTGGATTTGTGGAGGTAACTCTAAGAAGTGTTTAGCTTAAATCTCAGATCATTTTTGTTAGATATTTTGATAAAAAATAATTAAAATATGATTTAGGCTATCACTGTGAAGGGAATTAGGATCAAGAGGATATTAAATACACTTTTATCTCTTGCCTAAAACACAAACTATTTTGTCTTACGCTTCCATATGTCTTACCTAATAACCCAGACAAGAGTTTGCTGGGTTAATAACTTGTTATTTGCCGTCAAGTCGGACCCAACTCACAGCGACCCCTCCTTGGGTTTCTGAGGCAGTATCACTACAGTAGATTGCCCAACCTTCCTTCCAGGGAGCAGCTGGTGGGTTTGAACTGCCGGCCTTCTGGTTAGTAGTCAAGTGCCTTAGGCACTATGCTACTAGAGCCCCTGGGTTAATAATTTAAAAATAAATAAATAAATAAATTTAACTCTGTGGAAGGAATGCCTTTTTAATTCTTCAGTACTATTGCTCTCCCTCTTTGTTTCTTCTTCTTCTTCCTTGAAAATAGATGATTGTAAAAGGCCTTTTATTTGTGGTCTAGTGGTGCCTAAGGCATTTGACTGCTAACCAGAAGGCTGGCAGTTCAAACCCAGCAGCCACTCCTCGGAAGGAAGATTAGATGATCTAGTTCCGTAGTGATACTGCCTTGGAAACACAAGGAGGGGTCACTATGAGTTGGATCTGACTCGAAGGCAGTGAGTTTGGTTTCTTGGCTGGTAGGGTACATTTTGACAGGAGCTGTCCCCATGGTTTTTCTTAATCAGCTTAAGCAGTTAAAAACAAACTAACTCCCTGTGGTCAAGAATTTTTGAGAGATATTTCACCTATAAACAGATTGTTTTTAAGACTTATGGGACTATGGTAAATTTGAAGTACTTTAGAAAGATCAGTTTTTCTTAGCAAAAAAATGTAGTGATCATCAACATTTTTTTTTTTTAACTTATAGAAAGTTTGAAAATTTCTACATAGGCTGGGGTCATAAGTATAGTCCAGGCAACTATACACCACCACTTCCACCACCAGTTTCTCAAGAGTATCCCAGTGGACCGGAAATCACAGAAATGGATGACCCAAGTGTGGAAGAGGAACAGGTTTTCAGGGCTGCACAAGAAGCAGCTATACTTGCAGCTGAGAAAAATGAAGAAACTGAAGATGAAGATGAAGATGAGGATGAGGATGAAGACGATTAACAAGGGTAAAATTAGCTGAGTTTTATGTGGGACTTTCTCATATACACACACACACTCGTACACACACACACACACACACTCATACACACACCTTATGTGGAATTCATTTTATATGTTATTGTTGTTGTTATGTGCCGTCGAGTCAGACCCAACTCATAGCGACCCCTCCTTGGGTTTCCGAGGCAGTATTGCTACGGAAGTAGATTGCCCAGTCTTCCTTCCGAGGAGTGGCTGGTGGGTTTGAACCACCGGCCTTCTGGTTAGTAGTCAAGTGCCTTAGGCACTATGCTACCAGAGCTCCTTGTAATTATATAAGGTATGTAATATACAATTATATATTACATATATATAATTAGGTGTCATATATAAACAACACAACAATATAATTATATATACTCATGGGCAGGGAGTTCTGGTGGTGTAGTGCCTAAGTTATTTGACTGCTAACCAGGCTAGCAGTTCAAACCCACCAGCCACTCCTTGGAAGGAAGGTTGGGCAATCTATTTCCATAGCAATACTGTCTCAGAAACCCAAGGAGGAGTGGCTATGGGTCAGATCCGACTCAACGGCAGTGCATCGTTTTTTATACTCATGCAGAATTTTATTCCTTAAAAATGTCAAACTTGGAATTTCATATTTGAAACTACTGTGTTGATGGATTTTCTCAAGCTACAGCTATGGCATATGTACTTGTGTATTCTTATGTTTTAAAAATATTTTTTAAAAAGTCTCGTTTAATTTCTAACATTGATAAATATTAAACGCTAAAATTCACACAAGCTTCTTGGTGACTTCCGCATTTTTTAGGTGTCAAGAAGTACCAAGGCCAAAAATATTAATAACCACTGACCTACAGCATCTATTCTTAACCAGTGATACTGTGTGCAAATATTGTATGTGCATGTTTTAATGTTTTTCTTCTCCCTGGGGTGAGGGTTCCTAATTCCATCACCTACCCAAAGATTATGGGAACACTCAAACTTTTATTCTTTTACTTCTCCCAGAACTTTCTTAATCTGACTCCTTTATCCTGTAGAAATTGGTTTGAACTGATTAAAGAAAAATAGTTTGCTGGTGGTTAGCTGGGATATCCAAGACTTCAGACTTATTTTTTCTACCACTGCTACTCTAAAACTAGTAATTATTTTCACTAACTCAAATGTATTTCTAAGGTTTGTATTTGCCAGGCACCCTGAGGCTACCATTAAAAACTACACATCACCTCAGAGCTCATCAAGCTTATGTTCAAGGAGGGAATATAAAAAAGGTAAATGGAATTAGAATAGATTGTAACTTAGCAAGTATTGTGATACAAATATTACTGAGCATCATACAAGTGTTTCTCAAACTCTGTGAAGGGCCAATTTAAAAAAAAAAAAATTGCAATTCATTAGTTACTTTTTAAAAAAAATATATGAATAAAAAATTGTCACAGCAACTCTCAATTTCTCTAACAGACTTACAGTGCAACAGACAGGCAAACAATTCACGAGCCACTGATCTACACTTGGAGTGATATTGCTGTTAAACACTTAGAAGGTACACATAATCCAGGCTTGAACAGCTCAGGAAGCACTTCTAAGAGTGACAGGTAGAGTGCTATGGGAAGAAGTGTTCTAGGTAGCAAACACCAGCTGTATGTTAAAAAAGGACTTTTGGCTGAAAGAAGTGGAATTGTGAAAGGAGTAGTGAGAGATAAAACTGGAGAGATAAGCTGGGGCCAGATTATGGAGGATGTTTGGATTTTATCCATGTGCAATGAAGAGGATTACACGAGAAAGCCACAAAATCACATCTGTATCTTAGAGCATTTGGACTTTAGTGTGGAAGATGGATTGACAGAGAATCAAGACCTGAGGTAGGAATACGAGTTAGGAGATAAAATTAGAGAATTTAGGTTAAGAGAGAATGGTGGCATGAATAAATGCACGAGGATATGAAGTAGAAACTGGCAGTACTATTTCACTCTTGAAGTACAGCTTGCGAGTTTTTACTGGAGCATCTATAATTTATAAAACTTCAGTCAAGTAAGGTTCTTATTCGTCATGGAGTAGTAGACACTTGATTTTCTTTTTTGTTGCTGAGTATCCATTTACTTATCTGCCCTGATATCCTTTTGAGGAGCTGCTTATGTCCCATACAGGTACAGTCTCATACCCTCTCTGGAACCTGCATGTTGAGCAGGCAGGCATTCTACCTCATCTCCGAACCAAACTGTTCCTGCTATAAATTAGATGGTTTTTCAGCCTCTTGAGCTGTTTGGTTCTAGTCCAGTCTAGTTACCGGTTGATTTTTGTGAGCTTCTGATAATCTTTCAATGAATTCCCTTCTGTTTGTTTGCCAGACAAGTATTCTTGCTTGCAACCAAAGAATATTAACTGATATACATAGCATATCCAGCACCTATCAATATCTATCTGAAAGTTCCTATCCTACAGGGCATATCAAACGTGAGATTATAAATAATTAAATATTTAAAATATTTAGGCAATTATCTAACAATATTTAACTATTTAGGATAATAAATAATAATAAATATTTATTTAACAAAAGCAAATCCCCTTTTATAGACCAATGTCTATTAAAAATCAAGGTAATTGTTGTAGCTGTGAAGAATACATTATACAACATTATGCATGTTCTTTAACTGAAGAAAGCAGAATGGTGTAATGGTTCAGATCCTGGATTATGATTATTTTCTAACAATATTTCCTGGGCAAAATACTAAATCTTGGCACTTCATCTTCTTCTTCAAAAGAATAATAGTACTTGTCTCACAGGGCTATTTGGAAGGTTAAACTAATCAATATATAATGCTAAGAGGAGCACCTAACATAATTAAAGACTTAATAAATATTAGCTTATGGCTATAACAGAAAATCTGTTTCTGAAACAATGAAAAAGAAAACCAAACACTAACAGTGCAAAGCAAGATATTTTATTGAAATCATTATTAAACAAAGTACTACATTTATAATTTACTTAATTCAGACACTTTAGAAAATGAAATTATATTGCAAATTGAATACTTAACAGAACTGAGATTCAGATGTTGTACTAAGCATTTAATGAATTTGGAAGACAAAGTATAATTCAACAGTCATCAAAATGCTCAATTCTTCAAGGAATCTTCTCTGCAGTAAAGACTTGAGAAGCTTGTCTCCTGGCCTTGAAAAGAAATTTTAGAAAACTGTTAATTGTACGCTAATTTAAGTCAAAGAATTAGAAAATGTGCTAATTAGCATTTTAATATTTTTAAAAATAAGATCTGAGATCAATAAAATTCTTAAAGTTATAAATTCAAACTTATGATATTAGGAATATACATTTAATTAAGCCAAGCCATAAAGAAATTAAAAGGAAATCCAGAAAAAGACAAAACAAAATTAAATTAAAATGTCATTTTTTATGGAATCATGAGCCAAAAGTAAAAATGCTAGCTCAATGACAGAGAGAGTCAGAGGGGAAAAATAGAAAAGGAAAGC
This sequence comes from Orycteropus afer afer, assembly GCF_000298275.1. Lineage (NCBI taxonomy): Eukaryota > Metazoa > Chordata > Mammalia > Tubulidentata > Orycteropodidae > Orycteropus > Orycteropus afer. Next base: position 110,194 of record NW_006922183.1, read on the forward strand.
TAGAAAGAGAGGGCTATGAGCAGTGAGAAACATATCCTTCAAGAAAAACCCTTATTATAGTGCCTATGGCATTCGACTGCTAACTAGAAGGCTAGCAGCTCAAACTCACCAGCCACTCCTCAGAAGGAAGGTTAGGCAATCTACTTCAGTAATGATACCACCTCGGAAACCCAAGGAGGGGTCGCTGTGAGTTGGATCTGACTTGACGGCAGTGAATTTGTTTGGTTTGGTTTATCACCTTAAAAATGGCACTACAAAAACTTTAAAATTGTGGTGCTATTTTCACCACTTTACTTATAAATCAAGGTATATTAACCCAGGCTAAATTAAAGTTAAACCAGGTTGAGAGTACAAGGATTAAACAGTAGAGCACTAAGAGTATATAATGATGTTAACTTAATTATAACATATTAAAATGTGAAAAGAATTTAAGAATAGAGCTACTATATAGATTTTTGTTATTTAAATGAATTTCATTAGGAGGTATTTTCTAAAATAAATCCCATAATTAAATAAGTACTCCAACATCTAGAACAAGGTCTAGACTAAGTAGATGCTAAAGAAATATTTATAGTAGAAATGTCTATGGCAAATCATGACACTCAGCTAGAATTAAAACTATATATTTGAAAACATTTGCTCCCCTATGTAATTTTTCACTTGTATGATAATCCTAACTAATTTAAACCGAAATATGATGAATGAAAAATAAAATGCAGTTATTTTGGAATACTTTAAAATATCAAATTTGTTCTGAAATTCCTACATTAAAATGAAATGTGGTTATCATTTAGAAGAAAAAACACATTTCAAAAACTAGATATAAAAACTAACCAAATAAATGTAAAATTAATATTTTGTCCTTATTTAAAGCTGCAAATTCCCATTTGATCTGCAGATTAAGAAGTCCTCCAATCTTTGCTGAGTTCCCACAATACATAAAGCACTGTGAAAAAGGTCAGAATAACTTTAAGACATAAATGGTGAAAAAAATAAGTAACTGAAAAATAAACAAATACAAAGGCCTGAAGACAACATGAAAAAACAATGAAGTATGTTAAATTAATTTTTTTTTATTTTTCAAAATGCAGTATCTTATTTTTTAAATAAATGAAAAAGTGCTCCAACAAAAGCTTAGCAAATGTTAAACTATGAAGCTCTGTATCCACACAGAAGAGAGTAATAGAAGGCAGGGCTCTGGATGCAAACTGCCTGAAGTGGAGTCTTAACTCTGCTCCATAGTAACTGTGTAATTTTAGGAATTTAATAACCTCTCTGTGAGTTAGCATCTCCATCTGTAAAATGCCTACTTTGCAAGGCTGTTGTGTAGATTAAACCAATTAATACACATAAATCCTCAGAACAGTGCCTAGCACAGAGTAACTGCTATTTCTATTATTAATGTTATTTCTATTATAATTACAATAACAATACTTATGATTCCTTCTCCACTTGACACATTGTTCTCTAAGTACTGATCTCTAAGTTCCGATTCTAATTGTCAAAGTCACAGCTATTCTCTATGACTCCAAAAATCAAACAGCAGCATATATAGAGTGTAGGAAGCACATTCTTGGTCTTCTAACACCACCAATCGCTCAGTTTCAAAACTACAGAGACAACAGCTAACGAAACTGTTCAGCTAGACTTCTTGATAATATTTAACCCTACATGTGCTCTCAAAAACTATGTGTACATCAGTGAGCAAACGTCTTGGGATTTTAGTAAAAATTAAATCAACCTCTAAATTTATCTGGCCAAGTTCGCGAGGGTGGTGGTGGTGGTGGGTGCCATCAAGTCGAGTCCAACTCACAGCAGCCCCAGGTGAAAGAGCAGAACTGCCCACTGGGTTTTCTTGGCTGTTCTCTTTATGGGAGCTGATCACCACACATCTTCCTCCCACAGGGGCCACTGGGTGGGTTCAACCACCAATCTTTTAGTTAACAGCACAGAGAAATGCAATTTTGGTATTTAAATCATTGCAAAGAAACCTTTAATGTGTCATAATAAAAGTGAAGAACCTCTTAAACAATTGATGCCTTTATATCCCAAGTTATGAAGCTGAAAAGTTTAGCTCTATTTCACACTTCAAACACTTCGAGTTCTTTCCCCAAAGATCCTATTTTCTATATAACTGTTCCTGTCTAGTCCTCTGTCTTTTTTTTCTTTAGAGGAAAATGAATCAATGTGAAATACTCAAATAGGGGAACTTTTTTTTCTGTTTTTCTTTTAAGGTTTCCGGACCTGTACATTTTCTAAACTTGATAAACGAACACATAGCTTCAGTTCAAACCAAAATGGAGGTTTTTCAATTCTTAATTTTTTTTTTTCCTATAATGTACCACTCAACACTTAATTGCAAAGGATAAAGACAAGAGGCAACTCTACTGAAGTTAAATTCTAGACCTACCCATATGCATAAAACAGAGCCTCAGTAATCACAAGAGTCACATCTTAGTAAACAATAATTAAGGCCTATGCGGGTAGTTCTCCCTGGGTTAAGGTAGGTGTTCTTGCCATATATGTTTTCATTACTCATCACTCACCTAACAGTGAAAGTTAAATATTATAAAATTAAATATATTTGTAAGGTTCTGGGTAAAGTACATGAAAATAATTAGGTACTATTTAGAATTTCAAGATGGCCATTCCAGAAATTAGACGACATAAACATAAAATGTTATTTGCCAACTTAATGAAAAAGAATGAGGTGTTAGGAGATACAAAGGGATAATACTGTATTTAACTAAAAAGCTTTCAAGTTTTAACATAATAAGTATTTAGATACTTACAACTTTCTCCTCTGGAGAAAGAACACCCTCTACTGCCACTATCTGGTACTGCTTATGTTTTAAATTTCCCACAAATTTCCGAAGTTGCTTGAGACTGTTGGCCTCAATGTTTTGCTTTAATAGTTTCTGCATTTCTCGAGAAGGACATCCAGGATCAAATATTAATAAACATAGGGTTCGGTTTTTTCTTTCTTCAATTCCAACAACTGTTCTACTATGACCTATCAAAAAAAAGAAAGTAACAGCTATATAGATATCACATTCAACTGTATCTATGGCTATACATACACACACAAGTTACTATATAAACGTATTCCCTCCACATATACAGTGTGTGTATGTGTGTCCATTTAGAATATAAATATAGTCGGTCCCACTTACATATATGTAGCTGAGCTCTTAGTCCTAAAACACAGGAGTTTAGTTCTATTTCCTAACCTTTAGTTGTCTTTCCTTCATTTTTCTAAGTTTCATTAGAAAAAAATTTTACTTCTACTCTGCCATATATTTTACTTTTTCTTTCCCAATCCCTTGCATCCCTCTTATTCAAATTATGTCAAATGAAAGGTTTTGGAATTTATCTACCCTAGAACCAAAACTCTCACAGTTCCAAAGGTAAACAGAAGTAAATTTATATATACTAGAATTTCATTGGGGAGGGCTTATATTCCTGAGTAATTAAATTTCTCATATTTACTTCTCCTTATAGCTGTCAGAGGACCTCTGGTGGCATACTGGTTGAAGCACTTGGCTACAGTTTAGTAGAAGAAGCAGTCTGCGTTCATTGAAGATTTACAGCCTTGAAAACCCTGTAGGGCAGTTCTACTCTGTTCTATCAGGTCACTATGAGTCAAAATTGACTTGATAGCAGTGGGTCTGATTTTATCTCTTAATCCAAATCATCCTTTCAACAACATTACCAAGTGTCAATTATATACACTATTCTATGCAGTCAGGGATGCAGCAATGAACGAAAGAGACAAACATGCCTGCCTTCATGGCGCTTATATTCTAATAGGAAGAGACATTCTATACACAAAGTGAATAAATGAAGCATATTTCATCAGAGAAAGAAATCTAATACCAAACAAAATTTCTAACACAAAAAAATCTCAGTTATGAACTAATTTTATTTAGTCATTATTTCCCTGAGAAGCAGGAGTAAGAAATGCCAGAAGGGAGGGCCTAGAATGAGTTGCAATTTTAACTAAGGTGGGTCAGGGAGGCCTCACTGAGGTGGCATATGAGTAAAGACCTGAAGGAGATCAGGGATGAACATTGAGGGAAGAATGAACCAAGCAAGAGGCCTTGAAGATCCCAGGGATACCATTCTTCATTACCAGAAATATACTTAATGGCAAAATTGCTCTGGAATTAGACAGACTAATATCACAATATCTTACCCCACCCACCCCCATTATCAGAATCTTAACTTGTCCTCAAGCAAAAGGCAATTTATTCATCTTATAAATAACCTTGGGAGCTCTGGTAGTGTAGTGCCTAAGGCATTTGACTGCTAACCAGAAGGCTGGCACTTCAAACCACCAGCCACTCCTCAGAAGGATGACTGGACAATGTACTTCCGTAATGATACCACCTCGGAAACCCAAGGAGGGGTTGCTACAAGTTGGGACTGACTCGACGGCAGGGAGTTTGGTTTTTGGTATAAAGAAACTTATTTATCTGTGAGTTCTACTAACCTTGATGCTGAAGATAGATAGGAGGCTTAGACGTACATACAACCTTTGGACTGCCTTCCCTCTCTGAAGAATAGTAGTTCAATATCCACTCAAATAAGCGAGGGTGTGTACCCAAAGGACCAGTTGACTTATGAAAATCAACAATACGACACCTATAAAAAAATTGAAAAAATGTAACTTATGTAGACAATATTTTTAAAATGTTTTCAAGAAGGATGTTACCAAATAATACAAAAAATTCTCAGTTATGAACTAATTTTATTCAGTCATTGTTCTGGTTACCAAGTGCTGCTCTGACAAGAATATCTACCACAAATGGGATGGCCTTAACTAACAGGAGTTTATTCTTACAATTTGAAGGCTTTAAGTCCAAGTTCAAAGTGCCAGGCTCCAGGGGCTGGGTGAAAGCCCCTCAACCTGGGGCTTCAGCTCTGCCTCCTGCTCCCGGCCCGCTGGAGCTAGAGGTGTCTCTTCACTCAGGCAGCTACTGGCTGCTGAGGCTAACAAGCCCAAGGTCGACAAATAAAATGGCACAGTCCCAGTGTTACTAAACCACATGGCAGGCCATTAATTCAAGTCCATTGTAAGTCCCAAGGTCAGCAGAGCACAGCAGGCTGCTGAACAACAACAGGGCTACATGCAGGGTCCAAGCGTGCCATAGGCTAGAACCTATCCCCAAGGCTCCTCCTTATATTCAGGAAGCAGATCACATCCCAAAAGCAGCTACTCAGCTGCTTTGGTAGATTCCCACCATGGAGTTGATTGCCAGTCTCATCATGGGGAATAATTACCACCAGCTGCCCAGCCACTAAATCAGGCCCAGCCAAGTTGACATACAAATTTAACTACCACAGTTATTATTTGCCCAAGAAGGAAATAAAATATAACCTTTTATAATTAGCCTGGAAAACTATTATTTTTTTGTGGAAGAAATAGCTATTTAAATAACTATTCATAGAAATATTGATGACTAAATTACAAACATTTCTAATATATAAAATATTCATGAATAGCAAATGAGAAGTATCAGCTTTTAAAAGTTATCTACAGCTGACAGACAGACACAGTGATAGAGTCCTGACTACACTGTTTGAGTCTCTGAACAAGCTTTGTGAACCAGATCTACCCCTAGCCTTCCCAGAAGCCCAGTGAGCCACTACGGGGCCAACCAAACTCATTTACGTGAGTTTGAGATGTTTTCTGATGCTTGTATTCAAAGTTGTGATTAAGTTGTTTAACAATGCTTACTCCTTGGAAGGAAGATGGGGCAATCTACTTCCGTAGTGATACTGCCTCGGAAACTCAAGGAGGGGTGGCTATGAGTCGGGTCGGAGTCGACAGCACATAACAACAACAACATATACACGATACAGCTTTTATTTTAAAGTATCTAAACTTAATGATAAGTTAGAAGCTGGGTTCTAATTTTAATTCCACAAGAGCCATTTACAGTTATCAAAAATATCCTGATTATGTTTCCAATCAGCTCTTTAAAATTACAATTACAAACAAGAAAAGAATGCTTGTAAAGACCATAAGAAAAGGTATGTGTACCCGGGCCCATACATCTGTCCATCTCCCTTCTGAAAGAAAGCCACAGTGATATTCTTCCCTCAAGAGGAAGTTGTCTTAGTTATCTAATGCTGCTATAACAGAAATACCATAAATGAGCGGCTTTAAAAATAGAAATTTATTTTCTCAGAGTTTATGAGGCTAAAAGTCTAAATTCAGGGTGCTGCTCTGGGGGAAGGCTTTCTCTCTCTGTTGGCTCTGGAGGAAAGTTCATATCTCTTTGACCTTCTACTCCTGGGTAATCTTCCAGTCCTGGCACCTCTCTTCCTTGCTCTCTGCTTCTCTTGCTTGCTTTCGTAATCTCTTTCATATCTCAGAAGAGATCAACTCAAGACATATCCTTCACTAATTCTATTCATTAACATAACAAAGACAACCCATTCCCAGATGAGATTATAACTACAGGTAAAGAGGTTAGGATTTACAATAAATATTTTTGGAGGACACAATTCAATCCATAACAGAAGTCAATCTTGAATAAAAGAATTTTTTTTTTTTAACCAGAGCACCATTCATACTTCTCAACAACTACTCTGAAAAGATCAGGTGAAACCAAAAGCAATTACAGATATGCATCACTTAACATCCACCAGCCACTCCTCGGAAGGAAGGTTGGGCAATCCTACTTCCGTAGTGATACTGCCTCGGAAACCCAAGGAGGGGTCGCTATGAGTCGGGGCCGACTCCACGGCAAATAACAACAACAACAACAACATCCATTTGGGCAATGTTCAACCACATAATCATCTGTGGTCCCATACATAATGTTTCTTTTTTTAAAAAAAGGGAAAGTAGCTCTCCCTTTATTATTTTCCCTAATGGTTTTAAAGACCCCAAGCTGACTCCTGCAGCATTGAACCACAGGGGAAATACAGGTAGGTGGGGCAGAGGACATGGTGCTAGGCATGGGCTCTCAAGCTTTGTCCAGATGACAGGCGAGCAGCAGAGGTAGGGGCCAGAGGACCCAGTTTGATCCAGCTGCTCAGGCAGGCAGAACAGCAGGTAGGGCTGGGCACACTCCTCGCCCTCCCCACTTGCTTCCTCTCTCTCCACTCTGGCCACCACCCTCTCGGCTCCCGCAGCAGCAGCAGCAGTGATAAGGACCACCAGAAGCAGGCTCCGGTAAGGTTTTAATATTGTGTTCACACAACGTCCAAATCACGTAACGTCCTATTTCACAGAATGTATCAGGGACATTTAGCGAGACATACTTGTAATAGCTTCATTATCAGCTTAAACTACAGCACAGATACCACATTCTCATCTAGCAATAAAATCTCTAAATGTACGCAAGTTGTAATGGTTCTTAACTTCAGCTTCAGCAGATTTTATGTTGATAACTTCTAATTGCCTACTGAATCTTAAGTGCTCTAGTAACCTTCTATATAAATTGTTCAGAAGTAGGAACAGTGCTTCTGGGTTGTTGTTGTTGTTGTTATGTGCCATCGAGTGGCACCCGACTCATAGGGAAACCCCTTCTTGGGTTTCCGAAGCGGTATCACTACGGAAGTAGATTGCCTAACCTTCCTTCCGAGGAGTGGCTGGTGGGTTTGAACCACCGGCCTTCTGGTTAGCAGTCAAGTGCCTTATGCACTATGCTACTAGAGCTCCTGCTTGTGGGTTAGCAGCTTGCATGTTTTGATTTAGAATATGAATTCTACCCTGCAGTAAAAGAATGATATTTAAATAACTAAAAAATAAATTCAAGATACATTAATGAAAAAGCTTTACTAAAGACTAAACTGTGTAAGATACCAAGAAAGAAGGTGGATACACAGGTGTTTTTGAAGGAAATTTTCATTTCCTTAAAAATTACTGAAAAGCTCAAGAATATGAGGTAGTTCATAGCCTGAAGGTATGAACAAATTGGTAAAAAGAAAAGCAAAAGTAAATTTAGAAGGCATTAAAATTATCTTTTAAATTTAAATAATTCAAGAATGTTATTATATAGGTAACATTAGTTTTCCTGTTTAAAATGTAAGCAATATTTTTACCTCTGAATCTAATCAATTAACATGATAAAAGTGATACAAAACACAGATTAAATTCCTTAGAAACAAGCATAAAAGGAACTATAAAGCCACAAAACTTAAGGCACATTTCCCATTAAAGGTTAACACAAGCATGTATCTATTTCCTCTTGAAAGCGCAACAACACAATATAAAAGGAAAAAATAATCTAAACACTTATGGAAAAAGAATGTGAACAAACAAGAAACTGCCACATATTTTTGAAAAATGGAAAGCAAGAGAGAGGAAACATAAAAGTTAAAAAAGAAAATAGAGACAATTTGTCCTACAAAACCCCAGCCCAGAGAGACTGGAGGCTTAGAGGGACCAGGTACTGGGGAGAGCAGCAATGGAGCTGAAAATATGGTATTAACTGAAAGTTTTCAAAGAAGGCTGATCACCCTCCAACTGCCTTTCTGCTGCCAATGCAGGAGCTGTAGGCAGAGGAGTGGAGAACCCTTCTCTGAATGGCCTCTCACAAAAGACCTCTACATACTAATATTTGAGAGTTCCCCAATGAAATGGCAAAAAAAAAAAAAAAAAACCCTCACTGCCATCGAGTCGATTCCAACTCATAATGACCCCTTTGAGTTTCTGAGGCACTAAATCTTTACGGAAGTAGACCGCCCAGTCTTCCTCCTGTGGAGTGGCTGGTGGGTTTGAACTCCCAATCTTCTGGTTAGCAGTCAAATGCCTTAGCACTACGCCATCAGAGGTCCCTTATCAAATGGCAAGCTTCCAGTTATAACTCCTTAAACGAAGACTGCTAATCTACAAGCTCCATACAGTCATAGAGCACATACATCACTTCCAATCAGTTTTTTAATGCCTCATTCTGCACTGAATGGACAACTAAGGCTTTACAAGAGTTACAAGAAACCTTTCAAACTGGAGAAAGGTAAAATAAACAGACATGAAACAAATTAACATGGAAGAAACAGAAAAATGCGGGGAATAGAAAATTTTTGGGAAAAAAATTATTGCAACCATGAAAAAATGATGCTATGAAATTATCCCTTAAAAATTAAAAACGTGATTGCTAAAATTAAAAGTTCAATGCAGCAGTTGAGATATAATGTTCAGTAAACCTAGAAAGTAAAACAAAAAGCAAAGATAAAAAGTAAGAGGCATGAGCAATAAACTTAAAAGGTCAAAGAAGTTCAGAGGCCAACAGGAGTTCCATAAACAAAAACAAAGAAAAAAAATGAAGACATCCTAATCACCAAATAACAGTTCATCTATGAGCTCTTACTATGTGCCAGTCAGTTTTAAGTACTTTAGAAGTATTATCTCATTTAATTATCACTACAGATCTATAAACTTGTTACTATTAATATCTTCTTTTGTCAATGGTAGAAGTAGAGTTAAGTAATACATCTAGTGAGGAATAAAACTATAATCAAGCATGTTGTTGTTGTTGTTGTTATGTGCCGTCGAGTCAAACCCGACTCATAGCGACCCCTCCTTGGGTTTCCGAGGCAGTATCACTACGGAAGTAGGATTGCCCAACCTTCCTTCCGAGGAGTGGCTGGTGGGTTTGAACCGCCAGCCGTCTGGTTAGCAGGCAAGTGTCTTAGCCACTATGCTACCAGAGCATAGGCAGCTCTTAACCACTATATTGAGGTCTTAAAATTCACAATCCAGGTTTGAATGAAAAAATGTCCAAAACAATAAATCAAAGTCCCATATCCCATGGTGAAATTTCATATCATGGCTATAAGAAGATCTGAAAAAATATCCAAAGAGAAAATAATTAGATTATATATAAAGGAATAAGAAGCTGATGGCATCTTTCTCAACAATACTGATTGCTAAAAGTCATTAGAGTAACAACTATATTTATGTGAAAATGATTTTGAATTTAGAATCAGATGGCTACTCACATTATCATTTAAGTAACAGGGACTAGCCATACTTTCTTACAGAGCTAATGAACAAAATACTCAACACAAGGGGATAATCCAAAATGACAAAGACATGGAATCCAGGAAAAATTCAGGCTCTAACACAAGAAAACAGTAAAGAAATACTATATGATAACAGCTATGGAGGAAACTAGACAGCAAATAATCCAGATGGGACAAAGAAAAAAAAAAACCCCAAAGAAGGTTGTCAGGAATAATGAGGAGTAATAATACGTGGAGTGTTTGGAAAAACTTAAGATCACGATGAAACCAGAGTAAAAGGGAAAAGGAAAGGCAAAAAAAATTTTTTAAACTTTTCAGGAAAGGAAATAAAACTGACTTTAATAAAAACTTAGATAAAACCCTATTAGAAGCATGGAGAGTAAGCAGGTAGGAGATATTAGGAGACTGCAATATACAGTCTCTAAAGCTGACTTTTGGCTGTCCAGAGGGCACAGCCATTTTGATTGTTTACAAGTGGTGGCCATTTTGGATATTTAAAGTGATCAAAGGCACAGCCATTTTGAATGTCTACAAGTGGTGGACATTTGGATGTTTAAAGTGAATGAAGGCGCAGCCATTTTAATGTTTACAAATTTGGATTTGTAATTGTAAAATTTGAATGTTTATTTTGGATTTTAAAGTGACAGCATTCTCATTTGGATTCCAGGGACCTAAGAATAGGTTCCATTTGCCCAGGGCAGCAGGGATGGGAGGCTGAGAACAGGAAAGGAGACAGGTGGTGAGTGTATAAGTGCTGCGAACTAGAGAATAGAGGAGCACAGCACAGTACCCTGCTTACGTAGATAACATCCAAACAAAACAAAACAAAAATTGTGGGCAAGTCACTCCAACATACAATCACCAATTAAATATAAACACAAATACGTCACAATGCCTCGGAGACAACAGAGCATCACAGTCCACATAAAGAAGCAAGATAAATCAGGAGAAACAACAGACCAGGATACAGACCCAAAACATATCCCTGAGGAAGACAAAGCATTGGAACTCCCTGATAAGGAATTCAAAAGAATATTTAGGTACCTTCAACAAATCGAGAGACAGATCAAGGAAAACACTGACAAAATTGAAGAAAACACAGAGAAAACCCTGTAACAATTTTGAAAGACAAGAACAAAATGAAAAATTAGAAATGATACAAAACCTACAGACAGAAATCCAGAAGACTAATACTAAATTTTCAGAAACAGGTAACACACTGAACGGGCAAAGGAACAGAACTGAATCAATGGAAGACAGAATTACTGAGATTGATGGCAAATACCTCAATACTTCCTTGGAAAGGCATCAATCAGAAGATCAAAACAAAATGAAGAAAGCCTAAGGTTCATGTGGGATACCATCAAAAGGAATAACTTACGTGTCATTGGAATTCCAGAACAAGA
>NW_006922183.1:122260-153576 GCF_000298275.1 Orycteropus afer afer
CGGTAATTACATATCTGACAAGGGATTTATATCTAAAATTTATAGGAAACTCTAACACCTCAACAATAAAAAGATTAAAAGTCCAATTAAAAAATGGGCAGAAGACATGAATAGACACTTCACCAAAGAGGATATTCAGGCGCCCAGCAAATACATGAAGAAATGCTCATGATCATTAGCCATCAGAGGGATGCAAATCAAAACAACAATGAGATACTATCTCATCCCAGCCTGATGGCAAAGTTCAATAAGACAGAAAATAACAAATGCTGGGGAGGATGTGGAGAGATTGGTACTCTCACACACTGCTGGTGGGACTGATACAACCACTATGGAAAACAGTATGGTGATTCCTTAAAAAGCTGGAATTAGAAATACCATTTGACCCAGCAATCTCATTACCAGGTGTATATCCTAAAGAAGTGAGAACCAGGACAAGAACAGACACCCATGTTCATTGCAGCACTATTTACAATAGCCAAAAGATGGAAACAACCTACGTGCCCATCAACAGAAGACTGGATAACCAAACTATAGTACATACATACAATGGAATATTATGCAACACTAAAGAATGACATAGAAACCACAAAACACCACATAACATGGATGAACTTGGAGGACATTATACTGAGTGAAATGAGTCAATCACAGAAAGACAAATATAGTATTAGTTCATTGTTGTAAAAAGTCATGGAAAGGTTTATATATGGAAGGAAACTTTCTTTTTTGGTTGCCGGGGGAGGGGGAGGGAACACTGCAAAACAAAAAAAAAACCACATTGACCCATGCCACTTTAGTTTTGTGTATCGCACAGTACATAAATTACATTTCAACAAAATGCATTTAAAAAAAAATGAGAGTAAAGAAGAGCATGAGACAGGGAGTGAGTGGCTGGTTTTCATTACAAACCTTTCAGTGCTACTTAATTTTACTTTTTAACTATCTTTATAGCTAAAGAACTATATCCTTCACTGCACTTTTAACTATCTTTATAGTTTAAAAAAATCTTTAAAAAGTCTCTCAAGTATGACAGACATCACATTAACTTTTGTCTTTAGGTACACACTTTATCCTGAGAGAGGTCAGGAGTGCATATACTTCACATGCTCCAATCCAGGCCTTTGTTCCCTGTAACCTGTTATTCAGTTGAGAGGCTCCTTGTGGGTCAAATCCTTCTTTCCATGCATCTTCAATCATAGACTGAATTTTAGGAATGCAAGGAACTGGCATACCTATTATGCAAGCAAACATGTTATGTGACAGTTACTAAAGTGTTGATTAATATCATTTAGCAGTATATCATGTACTATAAAAACCACCTACAGTATAGTTTTTAAGACAGTATTCCTGATATTGCTCAGTATATCATTTTCTTTTCTTCACAAAATAATTCATATTTCTAATGTAAACATCCACTAAAACTTCATTAAAGCCATCGTGTCTGCCGTATATTAATTCATTCCATATTATATGTACTTTAGAAGATGACAAGTTCAGAGTACTATATTTCACATACCTTTCAAGCAATCATCATAAGCATCATTTTGTAAAAGTGATGAAAGTAGCATCTGGAAATTTCTGTAGCCACAACCCCAACCTTTGTCGCCTGAAGATGAATGAAAGTGATCCACCACTGCAGAAAGCCACACATGCCTCACATCAGTGGCAGCATTCTCATAATATCTGTGAAGTGCTTCAATAATTCCTAAAGTAGAAAAGAGATTTGGAAGATTCAGAAGGCTATGCTAACACCTTTATATGGCAGACTCATAAATTTCTAATAGCAACCTCTCCCTTAAGTTCTACATCTAAATTCTATTGCATTGGATTGGAATTGTTTACATCTTTCATCTCTGCATCTGTAGGGCCAACCACATAAAATTGTTCAATGAATGCTCTTCTCGTTACCCATACTATCAGAGAGCTCTCTTTCTCTGAAGCTTAGTCCTAAAGCAAATAGTTCCCTAACACCAAGGGAATAGTCTTAATCCATCGTATACAAAGCCTATCACAAGTTAACCTCAAATATCCCTTTATTTTACACCATTCCCCTTGCCATAATTTTGGCTGTAACCTAACTGAACACATTAAAGATAATTTTGCTCTTGGAATTTTAATTCAATTCCATCGGTATACAGAATAAATGGTACTGAGATAAATAACCGTAATAAGCATGAAAGTACTTATTCTGAGTATTGGTATAAATAAGGGGGAAAATTATATCCCTACCTCATCTCTCTCTTCCTCTCTCTCTCTCTCCTCTCTTTCTCTATCTCACACACACACAGAGAAATAAATAAAGTGGGTTAAAAATCAAAATATGAAGAGTAAACTCTAAATATTTAAATATAAAGGAATGCATTTATACTTACAAAGATGATGATGCTTTTTGAGTAAGACTCTTAGAACACAAAGGGAAAGACTGAGTAATTTGATTATATTTAAAATTTAAAATTCTAATTAAAGACACTATATACAAAATGTAAAGGCAACCCAAAGACCTGAAGAAGATATTTACATTTCCTATAACCAATAAAGGGTTAATATCCTGAATACTCCCACAAACCAATTAAAAGTATAAGACAAACAACTCAATATAGAAATGGACAAAGGAAAAGAATAGGTAATTCACTGAAGAAGAAACTCAAGAGTAATTATAGAAACACAATTTAAAATATGCATCATCTCACACTTCATTAAGTGGCAAATGTTAAGGAATGTCACCACACAAAGTGTCAATGAGAATACACAGGTGTGAACACAGATCAGTATGACCACTTTGGAAAACAATTTAGCAATAACGTTAACAAAGTTGAAGATGCACATGGCCTTTAACCTGACATTTCCAGGTCTGAGTGTAATACTAGAGAAAGTCTTACAGGAAATCTGTTCCTAAGTTGTAAAAGCAAAAAAACAGAAATGATTTAAATGTCTGTCAACATGAAAACAGATAAACAGTGTATAATTCATACAAAGGAATACTATTAATAGTCAAAGAAAATGAAAAGCAGCTATAAGAATCAAGTTATTTGAGCAAAGCCAGTTACAGCATACATATAGCATATCCACATATACACATGTAAAGTATCATATATTGTTTCTGGAAACATACATATATGGTAAGAGTATTAAAACGTGTTTATTAAAATCATGTATGTGACTGATAAATACCAAATTCAGGGTGGTGGTTCCCTCTGCATGGCAGGAGAGATTAGGATCAGAGCTGGGTTTACAAGGGACGTAAAATACATATGAAAGGTTTTGCAGAATTTTAAAGAATATACAAACAACATAAAATATCTCATTAGTAGTTTTAATACTGATTGAATGTTGAAATAATATTTAGTTTAAAATAAGGTGCTCTGGTGGTGTAGTTCTTAAGGCATTTGACTGCTAACCAAAAGGTCCATGGTTCAAACTCACCAGCCACTCTACAGAAAAAAGATGAGGTTGTCTGCTACCGTAAAGATTTACAACCTTGGAAACCCAATAGGAGTCACTATGAGTCAGAATCAACTCGATGGCAGTGAGTTTGGTTTTTGGTTTTAAAATATCATAATTAGTTTCACCTGTCTTTTTTACTTTTCCTAATATGACCAGAAGGCTGGCGGTTCAAACCCACCAGCCACTCCCCGGAAGGAAGGTTGGGCAATCCTACTTCCGTAGTGATACTGCCTCGGAAACCCAAGGAGGGGTCGCTATGAGTCAGGGCCGACTCGACGGCAAATAACAACAACAACAACAACAACAATATGGCTTCTGGATATCTGAAATTATATATGTGGCTTTCTCTATCTATTAGATAGCATTAGTCTGCACAGTAAGGAACTCTGGTGGCATGGTTCCTAAGGCATCTGACTGCTAACCAGAAGGCTGGCAGTTCAAACCCACCAGCTGCTTCACAGAAGGAAGATGGGGCAATCTACTTCTGTAAAGATTTACCACCTTGGAAACCCAAAAGGGGTCGCTATGAGTCAGAATTGACTCAGTGGCAATGAGTTTGGTTTTTGGTTTAAGTCTGCACAGTAAGCACTCAATAAAAACTTATTAATATGAGAGGAACATTTACACTAAGTAGATACACTCCTTGGAGAGAACAATCACGGGAGAATAGAAGGGCTGCATATGCACAGGGAGACAGGTCGGGGGGCAGGATGCATGGAGGGATGGACACAGGGAAGAGGTAACTATCGGGAGGAAGTAGGAGGGGAGCTGCTGCATTGTGGTAAATTGTGGTCAATGTCATGAGACAAAGTGTATGTGAACTGCTGTATGGAAAGTGAATTTGCTCTGTAAATTTTCACCCAATAACAATAAAAAAAAAAAAAAAAAAAAAAAAAAAAAAACCTTTTTTTAAAGGTTCATTTTTCAATGTCAAGTAAATTAACACATTGTAAAAGTGAATTATTTTTAAGTGAATTATTGACTGTAAAAATAAGAGTTCCCAAGTTTCAAAACAACATATTTTTTTAGTAAGTATAGATAGCTTTACCTAAAACTACATAAACCTTGGATTATGAAAATGAAATAAACGTGAAACAATTCTGATTATTACTCCAGTAGAATATGGAATATTGGAAGCATGATTTTGATATTGAAGTACTCACCAGAAGTTTTTGTTTTTCCATCATCAATACCAATAGCTAATGATTCCATCATATCAGCTTTTCTTCTATGAAATTCAGATGGATGCATTCTCCCCCTATTAACTTCTCTTTCCATATTTCGTAGTTGCTGTTGTTTGTACCCTCCAGAATTACTCAAACCGTATTGTTTCTATTGAACATACAAAAGAATTATTTAATTTTTATGTCCCTGAACCTCAATAAGGAAGCTCTGGTAGCATAGTGCCTAAGGCGTTTGATTTTTAACCAGAAGGCTGGTGGTTCAAACCCATCAGCTGCTCCTTGGAAGGAAGGTTGGGTAATCTACTTCCGAAGAGATACTATCTCGGAAACCCAAGGAGCAGTCACTATGAGTCGGATCCGATTTAACAGGAGTGCATTGTATTGTGTTGTACCTCAATAAAGATGAAAACTTTTACTATAAATTTATTTACATAGAAATTCGTTTTGAAACATTCTGATTTACAGATTTTTATACAAGTGAATCTAAATATTTTTGTGAAAACTACATCAAAAAGTAATCCCTGACTGAATACGGACCTTTCAGGTAAAAAATCACTGTAGCAAGAAACTTGCTTTCCTTGTAGTAAGAAAATAGAGGATCTTGTTTTTCTATTAAAGATACTATAAAGGCAGACATGTTCCAAACATACTGCTGATTTTATTTAAGGAAACTTGTTAGTCTTTTTTACTTGATAACCCACAAATGCCTACTAAATTCATAATTTATTCAGTTAATCATTCTACATAGCAAAGGAGTTACGTTTTGTAAACTGGATCGAGAATCTTAAATGATATGCATAAATCTAATCAAAACGACAATGAGATATCACACAAAATAACAAATGCTGGTGAGGATGTGGAGAGATTGGGACTCTCATACACTGCTGGTGGGACTATAAAAAGGTACAACCACTGTGGAAAGCGGTATGGCAACTCGTTAAAAAGTTGGAATCAGAAATACCATTTGACCTAGCCATTCTAAAGAAGTGAGAGCCAGGACAAGAACAGACACATGCACACCCATGTTCATCGCAGCACTATTTACAACAGCAAAACAATGGAAACAACCTAGATGCCCATCAACAGAAGAATGGATAACCAAACTATGGTACATACATACAATGGAATACTATGCAACCCTAAAGAATAACATAGACTCTGCAAAACACCACATAACATGGATGAACTTGGAGGACATTACGCTGAGTGAAATAAGTCAGTCACAGAAGGACAAATATTGTATTAATCTGTTATTGTAAAGAGTCAAGGAAAGGTTTCTATATGGAAGGAAATTTTCTTTGATGGTTACCAGGGGTGGGAGTAAAATTTTTTTAAAAAGCAATGATATGCATAAATCTGCTTATATGTAAAAGGGAGAAAACGCTGTTAGATAGGTAGACACAAGTACTGATTGGTGTGAAGAGAAGGGCAATGTACCAAATGTGAGTGATCAACACAGTGGCACTGAGGAAGAGGAAGACATAGAGAGGTGCGTGGGAGGTACAAACAATAAAGATGAACCCTTCTGCATACATTGATCTACAGGTGGCTAGATGGGTGGACAGGCCATTAGGCATGTCTAAGCAGGGGTTAGTGTGCCATGACCTTGCATAGGGCTAGTAGACAATGTTTCTACCAGTGTACTTGTAAGTTTTGTTAAGAATTCCCAGGTATATAGTAGAGCTGATAAGGGATAGGGTTGTAGTCACTTCTTGGCCACAGCCAACTACCCAGAGGGAGCAAGTAGTTGGACCTGTAGGCTCAGGACCATGGTCACAGGGGACATCAAGCTCAACTGGCAGAACACACTACACAAAACATTGTTCCACATCCTACTTTGGTGAGTAGCAACTAGGATCTTAAAAGCTTGCAAGTGGCCATCTAGATGCAACAATGGATCTCTTCTAGTCCAGAGCAAAGAAGAATGATGAAAACCAAATATTCATGGAAACAATTAGTCCAAGGGACTGGTACACCATGCAATCCTCAGCCTATACAACTATGAGACCAGAACTACCACTTGGAGGGGGATCTGTGTAGGAGATCCTGGGTAGAGCGGGAGAGCAAGGTGGAACAAAACTCAAAATCATACAAAAAAAAAGGACTAGGTTTGCCAGTCTGTTAGAGCCTGGTGGAACCCCTAAGACTACAGCCCCTAGCTGCCCTTCAGGTCTGGAATTGTACCCACTCTGTGGCTTCCAGCCAAACAAAAGACAGGCATGAGCTGAACATTTACATTAGGTAGATACACTCCTTGGAGAGAACAATCATGGGAGAACAGAAGGGCTGTGTATGCACAGGGAGGCAGTTCAGGGGGCAGGAGTGCATGGGAGGAAAGGACACAGGGAAGAGGTAACTATGCAGAGGAAGTGGGAGGGGAGCTGTTGCATTGTGGGAAATTGCAGTTAGTGTCATGAGACGAAGTGTATGTGAGCTGCTGTATGGAAAATGAATTTGCTCTGTAAACATTCACCCAAATCACAGTAAAATTTTTTTAAAAAGCAATGATATGCATAAATCTGCTTACATGTAAAAGTTTTCTGAGACAGCTTTCTAAACAACTAACTTACAAAGTTATGTAATAAAACCTCCTGAAACATTGGAAAATTTTTATACTGATGTTCATAAGTATGTAAGACAAATAACAAAAAACAAACCAAACTCATGGCCATTGAGTTGATTATGACTCATAACGACCCCCACTAGGTTTCCAAGGCTGTAAATCTTTATGGAAGCAGCTAGCCTCACTTTTTTCTGTGAAGCACCCAGTAGGCTTAAACCACTGACCTTTTGGTTAGCAGTCAAATGCCTTAACCACTATACCACTAGAGCTCTTTAAGATAAGGACAGACTAAAGGAAAAACTTTCTTTCCTCCTCTGAAGGCAAATATTTTGTACGTAAATGGATCACCAGTGAGAATAATAACCTAATTAGCTATTTCACAGCAGGTTCCAAGGAATGATAGCAAAGTATAAGGTATCTAAGTAGAAAAACAGAGATCAAATCAGTCTGGGAAAAATATATATACAGTGCACACTGGTATATTAAAGGCTCTCTGGTGGCATGGTGCCTAAGGCATTTGACTGCTAACCAGAAGCCTGGCAGTTCAAACCTACCAGCCACTCCTCGGAAGGAAGGTTGGGCAATCTATTTCCATAGAGATACCTCCTCGGAAACCCAAGGAGGGGCTCTATGAGTCAAATAGACTTGACAGCAGTTTGGTTTTTCTTTTTGAGAAGCCCTGAGGTATACAAACCTATTTCACCATAAATCCTTTTTATTCACATACTATCCTACTAACACAGAGAAAAGGAGCATTAAAAAATTCTATGAGGATCCTTAGCACAGATGACATCAGAGTCCACAGTAAAATAGGATCGAAAAAAGTAGGAAAGTCTATTAAAAATTTAAATGCATTAAAAACCATAATAGATGCTGCCAATTTAGTTCAATAGATACTACCACTTAAGATAACTTAAGATATCATCACAAATCATTTTCCATTAAAAAGTGTTCTTTTTAAATGCCTGAAATTGCAATCTCTAAGAATTTAAGAATTAAAGAAGAAACTAACTCTAAGTATAGGTTTCACTTTTAAGTATCTATGCAAACATTTCAGTTCTGAGTGTTGGTTTCGTCATTTGCCTATCAATTTACAAAGGTTTAAATCCAGGCTTTACCACTTAATAGCTGCCTGGACCTGAGCAAGAACTTAACCAGTCTTTGTCTTCATTTATCTATAAAAAAGAGGTTAAAGTAACTTGAGATGCTATATAAGAAGTGTTTACGTAAGTACCTGACCAGAGTGAGTAACTTGCAAGTGTTGGCTGCTATTAACTATAGACTATACATGTGAAACAAATTTTGAATAAGGACAAAAAACAACAGACTGAGGTCTTGAAGCATGTTTAAAAAATAACAACTCTACCAAACCAAAATCTTAAAGTCGCCATTACACTTTGTACCTGCAGCTTCTGAAATTCTTCCAATTCTTGTTTTGATTCTTCTGATCTCCTCTTTCTGTCTTCTTCTTGTTGAAGCTGGTGAGCCAATTCTAGATCCCTGGAACACTGGACTCTATCCACGCCTATTAGACACTTTTAATGTTAGAATTAAATATCTGCTGCGATCAAATCTTACTTATTTTCTAATACACATTCTAAAAACAGAGTCAATGCTATTATTTTACTACTTACTCAAAACTGTCATGTCATGAAACCACTGAGTAAGAATCTAGCAAAATTCAGAATTGCTTCTCTAAGGGAATAGCCTCCATTCAAGTAACAACTAATATTCACTGAGTGTTTAAGCTGTGACAAGTACTTTTTATTAATTATCTCATTTGATACCCATAACAGCTTTATGAAGTAGGTATTATTATTCACTAAGGAAACCAGGTTAAGGTAATACACTCTTCAATCTGAAGGAAAAAAAAAAAAACCTGATTGCTATCAAATCGATTCCAATTCATAGTGACCTCCATTGGGTTTCTCTGGTAGTTAAAGTTGTGTGCCAACTTGGCTGGGACTGGTTGAGTGGCTGGGCAGCTGGTGGCAGTTATTTCCCAAGAAGAGACTGGCAATCAACTCCATGGCGGAATCTACCAGAGGCAGCTGAGTAGCTTCTTTAGGGATGTGGTCTGCTTCCCATATATAAGAAACATCTTTGGAAATGGTCTCTAGCTTATGGCATGCTTGAACCCTGCACGTAGCCGTGTTGTTCAGCAGGCTGCCATGCTCTGCCGATCTTGGGACTTTTAATGGATTTGAATTAATGGCCTGCCGTGTGGTTTGCTATGAGTCATAGCTTATGGCACGCTTGAACCCTCCATGTACCCAAGTCATTGTTCAGCAGCCTGCCATGCTCTACCAATCTTGGGACTTTCAATGGACTTAAATCAATGGCCTGCTGTGTGGTTTGTTAGTATTGGGACTGTCCCTTTTCACTTGTTGACTTTGGGTTTGTCAGCCTCAGCAGCCAGCAGCTGCCTGAGTGAAGAGATGTCTCTAGCTTCTGTGGGCTGGGAACAAGAGGCAGAGCTGAAGCCCAAGGTTGCGGGGCTTTCACCCAGCCCCTAAAGCCTGGCACTCTGAACTCGGACTCCTAGCCTCCAAAACTTATAGGATAAAGTCCTGTTTGTTTAAGAATCCCATCTGTAATATGTCCCTGTCAGAGTGGCAACCAAAACAGTTTCCAAGTCTATAAATCTTTACAGAAGCACACTGCTTCATTTTTCTTCCATGGAGCAGCTGGTGGGTTCAAACTACCAACCTTCTGGTTAGCAGCCAAACGCCTTAACCACTACAGCACCAGAGCTCCTTGTACTTCATTCGTGCTCCTTAATACAATGAAGGCAGACTGTTGTTTTAAAGAAATACTAAGAAGAGAAAAAAGTAATAAGAAACAGAAAATATGCATTTGCAAAGTGGATGTGTTAGTTCATAACTTATAGTCTGTCCCCAAACAAGTAATACTTGGTAACTTCTTCCTCTATTCAGTGTCCTGCAGATCCATAAGTCAGTGACTTCTGGCCAGCAATGGTTATCTTTTAACCTTCTAACTTGATGGTGTGATTATACATTTGAATTCTTTCCTTCTTTTCAAACTCCTCAGTCTCTGCTGTATTTTCTTATTTGGCACCCTCTTCTACTCCTGGGGATATTCAACTCACAACTAATTTTTAGTGTACTTCTGAGAGATGTATAGTGATTTATTCAGACCATACCTTTCTCTCATTACTCACTACAGGCTTACAGAATAAGAAGTGTACCATACAAAGTCTACTGCAAACATGAGTAAGAATTACCAATTAACTTCAAAAGGGTTATTCTTCCATAGTCTTCCCTAGTGACCTTGTTCAAAGAAAAATGGCATACCAGATGGAATAGTAGTTAGTAGAGAACTAGCAGAATAGAAGATTCTTCCAATTTTGCTTCAGGAATTCTCAATATGGCGTTAGGCTGAGTGTGCACATAGTACTGTGCATGAAGATCACTGGTATTGGTACTAGGACCATTGGTAATGGATACTAAAGATCCTTGCATTAATAGGTGATATCTACATACAGCCAGAATACTCCTTAGAAGCAAAGATGTTAAGACTTCATCTCATGTACTTTGGACATGTTTCAGAAGGGATGGTCCCTGCAGAAGGACATCATGCTTGGTAAAGAAGGGGGTCCAAAAAAAAAAGGAAGATCCTCAATGAGATAGACTAGCACAGTGGCTGCAACAATGAGCTCAAATACAGCCATGGTTGATAGGAGCTCTGGTAGTGTAGTGCCTGAGGCATTTGACTGCTAACCAAAAGCTGGCAGTTCAAACCCACCAGCAACTCCTCGGAAGGAAGTTTGGGCAATCTACTTCCGTAGTGACACCACCTTGGAAATCCAAGGAAGGATCGCTATGAGTCGGATACGACTCGACGGCAGTGAGTTGGTTTGGTTGGTCGTGAGGATGGTACAGAACTGGGCAGAGTTTCATTCTGCTACACACAGGGCTCTGGTAGCATAGTGGCTAAAGCACTTGACTGCTAACCGGAAGGCTGGTGGTTCAAACCCACCAGCCACTCCTCGGAAGGAAGGTTGGGCAATCCTACTTCCGTAGTGTTACTGCCTCGGAAACCCAAGGCAGGGTCGCTATGAGTCGGGGCCAACTCGACGGCACATTAACAACAACGACATACACAGGGCCACTGTGAACTGGAACTGACACAACAGCACCTAATGACAATGTATACCTTAGAAAACTGAGATCATGTAGAACACAGCTGGTTTCTTTTAGAGTCTACTTTATAATGTACTTCAGGGGAACTGAGAAACCGATATAAGATCTATCCACTTCCAAGTCACCATATGTGGTGGTTAAGTTTGTGTGTCACCTTGGCTGGGCCTAGCTGAGTGGCTGGGCAGCTGAATGTAGTTATTCCCATGGTGAGATTGGTAATTAACTCCATGGTGGAATCTATTGGCCACTGAGTAGATTTGGGTATGTGGTCTGCTTCCCATATGTAAGAAACAGCTTTGGGAATGGTCTCTAGCTTATGGCATGCTTGAACCCTGCATGTAAACGTGTTGTTCAGCAGGCTGCCATGCTCTGCCGATCTTGGGACTTTTAATGGATTTGAATTAATGGCCTGCCGTGTGGTTTGGTAATATTGGGACTGTGCCTTGTTACTTGTTGACCTTGGGTTTATCAGCCTCAGCAGCCATAAGCTGAGTGAAGAAAAACCTCCAGCTTCAGTGGGCTGAGAGCAGAAGGCAAAGCTGAAGCCCAAGGTCGAGGGGCTTTCACCCAGTCCCTAGAGCCTGGCACTTTGAACTCAGACTTAAAGCCTCCAAATTGCAAGGATAAACTCCTGTTTGTTAAGGCCATCCCATCTGTGGTATATTCTTGTCAGAGTGGTACTTGGTAACCAAAACACCATATCAAAAATTAAACCCATTGCCATCAAGTCAATTATGACTCATAGCAACCACATAAGGCATAGTAGAACTGCCCCATAGGGTTTCCAAAACTGTAAATCTTTTATGGAAGCAGACTGTCACATCTTTCTCCCACAGAGACCTTTTGGTTAGCATCTGAGCACTTTAACCCCTGTGCCACTAGGGTTCCAAAAGTTACTATTATGAGTACTTATTTAATCCTACATTCAAATAACTAGGATACAAGTAAAAACTTTTATAGAGTCACTATAAAACCATCAAGTTGTAATTTTAGAAGCTGGGACAAGCATCTAGAAATGCAGCTAAAATACTTCTAAGTCATGCAGTTCACACTTAAAAAAAAAGTAGATGTGTCATAAGGCAGCATCATAGTTCAACACCATTTATTGCTGACTAGATGCTAATTTCTGCTAGCTGCTGGGGGAATGGCCTCAACCTGTACATAAAAGATTTTTTAAAAAACTATCTATTATTTAAATCACTGTATTAAATAGGTGTACCTTCTAGATATTGGTGCTCTGGGGCAAAACCCTGACTGCACAGCCCTAGTTCATGTCACAATAGTTAATATTTTCCAATTTTTCTGTGAAACAACTTCTAAAAGAAATTGAAGCTATGTGAGCAGCCACCCAAGACATGACAATCAGTCTTTATTAGCTTGGAGCAACAGAGGAAGAAGGGAAGTCAAGAACAGGAGGAGAATGTGGAATGTGTTAAGTATTGCCTCTACAAACAACTGCCTCCTTCTCCACGACACCAAAAGCACTGGATGGCACCCAGCTACCAATACTGAACATTTTGATCAAATATTCCATAGAAGAATCCTGATCAAAAGGGGGAAAATTCAGAACAGAATTGCAAATTCTCATAGGCTCCAGACTTTCTGGGCCTATGAAGACAAGAGGAACCTCTGAAACAATTGTTCTGAGGTAATCTTTAAACCTTAAAACCAAAAGTACTCCCTGAAGTCTTCTTGAAACCAAATGATAGTTTAGCTTAATAAAAAAATGTGTGCTTTAAGCATTATACTCTTCTAAGAACTATCTACATAGGATCAAAGTGACAATAGTACCTCAAAAGATTAGATGGGCACTTTAGGGAGCAGTAAGTTTATGTTAATGAGGGAGGAACACTCAGAAAAGGAGGGTGAAAATCGTTGTGCAACTCAAACAATGTAATCACTTTCACTGGCTTGTACATATAGAAACAGTTAAATTGGTCTGTGTTTTGCTCTGTATATTCTTAACAACATCAAAATAAAATTTTTAAAAAAAGTTGCAGCTAGAAAAGAATTATTTAAAGGGATAGATTTATTTCTAATCAGTATGGTTTTTCCAATATCATTAATCTAAAAATTATTGTGTCCTAGGAAATGGAAATTAACCATACAAACATACCTTGCTCAAAGCTGCTTTCTTCCAAATGCAAGTCAACATGTTCCTGGAGAATATGGTAATTTGTACAGATAAGCCCACACATAGGACAGTCATAAAGTGGCTGGTCACAGTCTATATTAGAGACATAAATCAGATGATTTTATTTTTACATCTTAGATTTTTCATCCCCTGTCAAAGACTGTTTACCATCCACTAACCTTATTATGTAAAAAAAAAAAAAGCTCTTTATAGTGGATTTAAAAGCTATTTTTCTACTTTTATGATCAAGATGGGAAACTGAGCATAATCACAAATCTCTCTTACTACTCTAATACTTACAGATAAAAAGAAAATATTGACAGTAAACATCAGATTTATAACAAGAACAACAAAGAAAGACAAGGTAGAAAGGAAAGCCATAGTGGTAAACGGGCCACTCTCACTCCGGACTTTTGGAACTAAATTCTCATCACCCAATAAACTGAGTGATGAGGTGCTGAGCTCACGCGTCCATCATAAAGCTGGGAAGTAGAACAAACCATTCACCTGAAAGCAGGGCATCAAAAAGCTGCATCAACCAGCACTACAAGGCAGACAAACGCAGCTGGCCAGGACAGAAGCAGCAGTACCACCATTTAGACCAAGATCTGTCCTATACAGACCACAGAAGAGGGATCCAGAATTGTGTATATACATAGAATGAAAGCACTAGTAATCCACATATTTAAGGCTTGGCTTGGAAGTAGAGAATGAACAGCTATAATAAATACCTGTACAAGAAAGCCTCCATGGGCTTGAAAACCCTTTTTCCCATTGGGAGATACTGAAATTAGAAGGAACCAGCAGGAAGAATCCAGTCATAGTCAAAACTTTCTTTTTCTTGGCCTTAAAATTAAAATGTCATTGTAACTACAGCCTCCACCACTTGTCTGTCAGTTTGTCATACTATGGTGGCTTATGTGTTGCTGTGAGGCTAGAAGCTTTGCCACTAGTATTTCAAATAGCAGCAGGGTCACCCATGGTGGCCAGGTTTCAGTGGAGCTTCCACTAAGACAGACTTGGAAGAAGGAAGAGATCATTCACTTCTCAAAGATTTGGCCAGTGAAAACCTTATGACTAGCAGTGAAACACTGTCTGGTATATTACTGGAAAACTTTATGAATAGCCCTTAAACATTATCCAATGTATTGCTGGAAGATGAGTTCCTCAGGTCAGAAGGCACTCAAAATGTGACTGGGAAAGAGCTGCCTCCTGAGAGTAGAGCCGACCTTAATGATGTGGATGGAGTAAAACTTCTGGGACATCCATTTGCTAATGTGGCCTGACTCAAAATGAGGAGAAACAGCTGCAAAAATCCATTAATAATCAGAACATGGAATGTACAAAGTATGAATCCAGGAAAATTAGACATTGTCAAAAATGAAACGGAACACATAAAATCGGTATCCTAGGCATTAGTGAGCTGAAATGGACCGGTTTGGCCATTGTGAATCAGACAATCATATGCTCTACTATGCCAGGAATGACAAATTGAAAAGGAATGGTATGGCATTCATCATCACAAAGAATGTTTCAAGATCTATCCTGAAGATAACATTAAGAAGATCAGGTAATACTACTATTATTCAAATTCATGCACCAACCACCAAAACCAAAGATGAGGAAATTGAAATTGAAGATTTTTATCAACTTCCACAGTCTGAAATTGACCAAACATGCAATCAAGATATGTTATCATTGGTGACTACAATGCAAAAGTTGGAAACAAACAAGAATCACTGGTAGCTGGAAAATATGGTGTTGGTGATAGAAATAATGCTGGATATTACATAATAGAAGTCTGTAAGACCAATGACTTATTCATTGCAAATACCTTCTTTCAACAACATGAGTGGTAGCTGAACATGTGGATGATGCCAGATGGAGTATACAGGAATGAGACTCACTACATCTGTGGCAAAAGGTGATGGAAAAGCTCAATATATATTCAGCCAAAACAAGGACAGGAGATGATTGTGGAACAGACCATCAACTACTCATATGTAAGTTCAGCTAGAAGTTGAAGACAATTAAAACAAGTATACAAGAGCCAAAATATGACCTTGATAACACCCCTCCTGAATTTAGAGATCATCTAAGAAATAGATTTGATGCATTAAACACCAATGTGCAAAAACTAGAGGATTTGTGGGATGACATCAAGAACATCATTCATAAAGAAAGCAAAAGGTCATTAAAAAGACAAGCAAGAAAGAAAAGACCAAAATGGATGTCAGAAGAGACTCTGAAACTTGCCCTTAAATGGAGAGTAGCTAAAGCAAATGGAAGAAATGACAAATAAAAGAGCTGAACAGAAGATTTCAGAGAGCAGCTTGAGAAGACAAAGTCAATTATTAGAATGATATGTGCAAAGATCTGGAGTTAGAAAACCGGAAGAGAAGAACACGCTCAGCATTCCTCAAGCTGAAAGAACTGAAGAAAAATTCAAGCCTCGAGTTGCAATACTGAAAGATTCCATGGGCAAAATATTGAATGATGCAGGAAACATCAACAGAAGATGGAAGGAATATAGAGTCACTGTACCAAAAGAACTGGTCGATGTTCATCCATTTTAGGAGGTGGCATATGATCAAGAACCAATGGTACTGAAGTGAATGGTACTGAAGGTGGCAGTGAAGGAACTGGTGAAAAACAAGGCTCCAGGAATTGATGGAATACCCATTGAGATGTTTCAACAAATGGATACCACACTGGAGGCACTCACTCATCTACGCCAAGAAATTTGGAAGACCGCTACCTAGCCAACTAACTGGAAGAGATCCATATTTGTACCCATTCCAAAGAAAGGTGATCCCACAGACTGTGGAAATTATCAAACAATGCCATTAAAATTGCACACAAGTAAAATCTTACTGAAGATAATTCAAAAATGGTTGCAGCAGTGTATTGACGGAGAACTTCCAGAAATGCAAGCTGGATTCAGAAGAGGATGTGGGACAAGGGATATCATTGCTGATGTCAGATGGATCTTGGCTGAAAGCAAAGAATACCAGAAAAATGTTTACTTGTGTTTTATTGACTATGCAAAAGCATTTGATTGTGTGGATCATAACAAATTATGGATAACACTGAGAAGAATGGGAATTCCAGAACACTTAAATGTGCTTATGAGGAACCTGGACATAGACCAAAAGAATGCTGTTCAAACAGGACAAGGGGACACTGCATGGTTTATAATCAAGAAGGGAGTGTGTCAGGGTTGTATCCTTTCATCTTATTTATCTAATCTGTATGCTGAGCAAATAATCCAAGAAGCTGGACTATAAGAAGAGGAGTGTGGCATCAGGATTGGAGGAAGGCTCATTAACAACCTGCGATATGCAGATGACACAACCTTGCTTGGTGAAAGTGAGGATGACTTGAAGCACTTACTGATGAAAATTAAAGACTATAGTCTGCAGTATGGATTACACCTCAACATAAAGAAAACAAAAATCCTCACAAATGGACTAATAAGCAGCATCACAATAAATGGAGAAAAGACTGAAGTTGCCAAAGATTTCATATTACTTGGATCCATTATCAATACCAATGGAAGCAGCAGTCAAGACATCACACGACCTATTGCAATGGGAAAATCTGCTGCAAAAGATCTGTTTAAAGTGCCAAAGAGCAAAGATGTTTCCTTTAAGACTAAGGTATGCCTAACCCAAGCCATGGTATTTTCAATTGCCTCATACACACGTAAGAGCTGAACAATAAATAAGGAAGACTGAAGAAGAGTTGATGCTTTAGGTGGTGTGGATGAAGAATACTGAAAGTTCCAAAAATCAAAACCAAACTCACTGCTGTTGAATCAATTGGACTCATAGCGACCCCTCCTTGGGTTTCTGAGGTAGTATCTCTACAGAAATAGATAGCCCAATCTTCCTTCTGAGGAGTGACTGGGGGTTTGAACTGCCAGCCTCTGGTTAGCAGACAAATGCCTTAGGCACTACACCACAAAAGACTGCCAAAAGAACTAACAAATTTGTCATGGAAAAAGTGCAGCCGGAATATTCCTTGAAACCAAGAATGGCCAGATTTCGTCTTAACTACTTTCGTCATGTTGTCAAAAGGGACCATTCCCTGGAGAAGGATATCATGTTTAGTAGAGTGGAGGGTCAACAAAGAAGGGGAAGGCTCTCAACAAGATGGGCTGACACAGTGGCTACAACGATGAGCTCAGGTATAGCAGGGATTGTAAGGTTGGAACAGGAGTGGGCAGTGTTTCGCTCTGTTGTACAAAGGGTCGCTATGAGTGGGAGACAACTCAATGGCACCTAATAACACAACCACTACAGCCCACAAAGTGGGCCAGAACCTGTATGTTAAACCTAAATAGGATGACTACCTGCTAAAATAAAAGATTTAGAAAGGGCCCACAATTTCCTAATAGATAAGATATCCAGGATGCAATAAAAAATAAAAATCACCCACCATACCAAGAACCAAGAGAATTATAACTTGAAGGAGAAAAAGACAAGCAACTGATGTCAACACCAAGATAAAGCATATGTTGGAATTATCTGACAAAGATTTTAAAGCAATCATCATAAAAAAATGCAGGAAGAATCAATTATGAATTCTCTTGAAACAAATAAAAAAAATAGAAAATCTAAGCAAAAATTTAAAAAATAGACATTATGGGAAAGAAGCAAATTGAAATTCTGAAAACAAAAAAAATACAACAAGAGAAATTTAAAATATATAAAATAAAACCTTACTGGATAGCGGTAATAGGATAAAATAAGTAAACAGGAGGGTGGGGCAGAGAGACAGATCAATTCACCCAATTTGAACAAAAGAGAGAAAATCAAACGGCCAGGGGGTGGGGGAGTGGGATTTGAACAGAATCTCAAGCACTCAAAATTCCTATCACAGGAGTCCCAGAAAAAGAGGAGAAATACAGCAGGGCTGAAAGAGTATCTGAAAAAAATAACAGATGAAAACATCTCAAATTTGATGAATGATATAAATCTACACACTTAAGAAAATGAGTAAACCTCAAACAGGATAAACCAAAGAAATATTAATTAAACTTCTAAAAATTCTTGAAAGCAGCCAGAGAGAAACACATACATATACATATACAAAAAAAAAAAAAACTCAATCAATTCTGACTAATGGCAGCCACCACTGGGTTTCCAAGGCTGTAAATCTTTATGGAAGCAGACGGCCTCATCTTTTTTCCATGGAGTGGCTGGTGCCACTGACCTTCTGGTTAGCAGTCAAATGCCTTAACTATTCTACCACCAGAGCTCCTTACATATTACTTACAGGGAACGCAAGTTAAAACATCAGGGGATTTCTCATCTGAAACCATAGAGGGCAGAAGAAAATTACACAACATTTTTCAAATGTTGAAAGAAAACAACTGTCAACTGCTAATTCTGTATCTGGTGAAACTATTCATTTGCAGACAAAGGAAAACTAAAAGGATTTGATCTGACAGAACTCCTATAAAAGACTAGCTAAGGAAGGGTCTTCAAACACAAATGGAATGACAAAAGAGAATCTCAGAGCATTAGAAAGAAAGAAGGAACAACAGGAAGAACAGAAATATGGATACATATTCTTTTCCACGTAAGTTTTATAAATCATATTTAATGATTGAAACAAAAGTTGTAACACTACCTGGTACTCATAACAATGGCATTTGAAAATGGAGCAGGTAAATCAAGGTGAGGTTTTCACTATTCATTCGAAGTGATAAAATGTTGATGACAACTGCGATAAATTTTTCATATAAATACACACACACACACACACACATCCCACTGTTCTAGAGTCAATTCCAACTCTTAGCAACACTACAGGACAGAGTAGAACTGCCCCAAAGACTTTCCAAGGCTGTCATCTTTACAGAAGCAGACTGACACATCTTTCTCCCATGGAGCAGTTGGTGGATAGCGGTAAGCAGGTGGCAGGTTCAAATCGTTGATCTTTCAATTAGCAGCTGAGCATATAACCATTGCACCACCAGGGCTCCTACATATATATGTCTGACATAGTGCTGGAAGATGAGCCCCTCAGGTTGGAAGTTACTCGAAATACGACTGAGGAAGAACTGCTTCGTCAAAGGAGAATCAACCTTAATGATGGGCATGGGATAAAGCTTTGTGGCACTACTAAAAATCAGAGGAAACAGCTGCAAACATCCATTAATAATGTGTACTGTGAAATGTATAAAGTATAAATCTAGGAAATTTGGAAGTTGTCAAAAATGAAATGAAGCACATAAAGATCAATATCCTAGTCATTAGTGAGCTGTAATGGACTAGTATTGTCCATTTTGAATCAGAGAATCATATGGTCTACTATGCAGGGAATAACAAATTGAAGAGGAATGGTTCACATTTATAGTCAAAAAGAACATTTCAAGCTCTATCCTAAAGTACAGTGCTGTCTGTGATAGGATAATATCCATACAGCTACAAAAAGGCCAGTTAACATAACTATTATTCAAATTTATGCATCAAACACTTATGCAAAAGATGAAGAAAGTAAAGATTTTTGTAGCCTTCTGCAGTCTGAAATTGATCAAGCACACAGTCAAGATGCATTGATAATTAATTACTGATGATTAGAATAAGAAAGTTGGAAACAAGAATTGGTAGCTGGAAAATATGGCCTTAGTGACAGAAATGACACAGATCACATGACAGAATTTTGCAAGAGCAATCACTTATTCACTATAAATACCATTTTCAACAACATAAACATGCACAGGAATCAAATTGACTTTATCTGTGGAGACAATGGAGAAGCTTACTATCATCAGTCAGAACTGTAGAACAGAGCACCAATGCTCCTGTGTAAGTTTAAGTTGAAGATGAAGAAAATGAAAACAAGTCCATACAACCTTGAGTATATGCCACCTGAATTTAGAGACCATCTCAAGAATAGATTTGACACACTGAACACTAATGACCAATGACCAGATGAGTTGTAGGATGACATCAAGGAGATCATACATGAAGAAACCAAAACATCATTAAAAAGACAGGAAAGGACAAAAACACCAAAATGAATATCTTGAACAAAGAGTAGCTAAAGCAAATGGAAGAAATGATAAAGAGCTGATCAGATTTCAATGGGTAGCCAGAGAAAACAAAGTAAAGTATTAGAATGAAAGATGCAAAGAAACGGAGTTTGACAAACTAAACGGAAGAACATGCTTGGCATTTCTCAAGCTGAAAGAAGCGAAGGAAAAATTCAAGTCTTGAACTGCAATACTGAAAGATTCTATGGACAAATAGTGAATGATACAGGAAGCATCAAAAGAAGATGGAAGGAATACCCAATCGCTGTACCAAAAACAATTAGTTGACATCCAAGCATCTCAGGAGGTAACATATAATCAAGAACCAATGATATTAAAGGAAGAAGACGAAGATGCACTGAAGGAAGGGTACAGAAATTCACAAGATACCAACTGAGATATTTCAACAAATGGATGCAACACTGGAAGCATTCATGCATCTAAGCCAAGAAATTTGGAAGACAAGTACCTGGCCAACTAACTGGAAGAGATCCATATTTGTGCCCATCCAAGGAAAGGTAATCCAGCAGAATATCATTAATATCACATGCAAGAAAAATTTTGCTAAGATAATTCAAAATAGTTGCAATAGTATATCCACAGGGAATTACAAGAAACTCAAGTTCTCTTCTGAAAGAGGACATGGAAGGAGGGATATTACTGATGAAGTCAGATGGCTCTTGGCTGAAAGCATAGAATACCAAAAAAATGTTTTCCCATGTTTTATTGACTATTCAAATACATTTGACTGTGTGGATCATAACAAACTATGGATAACACTACAAAGAATGGGAATTCCGAACCACTTAATTGTGCTCATGTGGAACCTGTACGTAAAGCAAGAGGAAGTTGTTCAAACAGAACAAGGGGTTACTATGTGGTTTAAAATCAGGAAAGGTGTATCAGGGTTGTATTTTTCACCATATTTATTCAATCTGTATGCTTAGCAAATAATTTGAGAAGATGGACTATATGAAGAATGCAGCATCACAACCTGTGATTTGTAGATAACACGACCTTGCTTATTGAAATTGAAGAAAACTTGAAGCACTTGCTGGTGAAAATCAAAGACTATGGCCTTCCATATGGATTACATCTCAACATAAAAACAAAAATCCTCACAACTGGACCAATAAAACATATAATGATAAACACAGAGAAGATTGAAGTTGTCAAGGATTTCATTTTACTTGGATCCACCATCAACACCCATGAAAGCAGCAGTCAAGAAATCAAACAATGTATCTATTAAGCAAATCTGCTGCAAAATACTCTTTAAAGTGTTAAAAGAGCATCGATATCAATTGGAGGACTAAGGCACCCCTGACCCACATCATATTTTCAATTGACTCATATGCACATGAAAACTAGACAAGGAATAAGGAAGACAGAAGAAGAACTGATGCATTTGAATTATGGTGTTGTTGAAGAATATATCATGGAGTGCCAGAATAATGAAGAAATCTGTCGTGGAAGAAGTACAGCCAGAATGCTTCTAAGAAGTGAGGATGGTGAGACTCACACACTTTGGACATGTTATGGGGAGGGTCTAGTCCCTGGAGAAGGACATTGTGGTAGTTAAGGTTGTGTGTCAACTTGGCAGGGACATGGTTTAGAGTGGCTGGCCAGCTGGCCAGCTGGATGTAGTTATTCTCCATAATGAAATTATAATCACCTCCATGGTAGACTCTGCTGTGAGCAGCTAAGTAGTTGCCTTCAGGGTATGGCCTGCTTCCAGTGTATATGGAGAAGCTCTGAGAAAGAGCTCCAGCTTTTTGGCACATTTGGATCCTGAATTTGGCCGAGGCTTCATAACCAATGGCCAGCCATGTTGTGTATCGATCTTGAGATTGTTCCTGGACTTGAACCAGTGGCCTACTGTGTTGCTTGCTGATTTGGGGATTGTGCCATTTTACTTGCCAGTCTTGGGTCTGTCAACCTCAGCAGCAAGTAGCTGCATGAGTCAGAAGAAGCCTTCAGCTCTACTGGGCCTGGAACAAAAGGCAGAGCTAAAGCCCAAGGCTGAGGGTCCTTCACCTAGCCCCTAGAGTTAGCACTCTGAATTTGAACTTCTAGTCCCCTAAACTGTAAAAGAATAAATTCCTGTTTGTTTAAACCATCCATTTGTGGTATTTCTGTTATGGCAGCACTAGAGAATTAAGACAGACATCATGCTTGGTAAAGAAAAGGGCCAGCAAAAAAGAGGAAGATACTCAATGAAATGGACTAACACAGTAGCTACAACAATGGGCTCAAACATAGCAATGATTGTGAGGATGGCATGGGACTGGGCAGTGTTCCATTCTGTTGTACACAGGGTCACTAGGAATTGGAATCAACTTGATGGCACCTAACAAGAACAATTATGTATATATATATCTGTATGTGTTTCTGTATTCATAAACATACACACTTACATATAAAACTACACAGAGCAACTATTATGAAAACTATACAGAGATACACTCAGAAACATAAATCAAGAAGGAATCCTAAAAAATGTTCTACTAGTACATAGAAAGGAAGGTTGGGCAATCCTACTTCCTTAGTGATACTGCCTCGGAAACCCAAGGAGGGGTCACTATGAGTCGGGGCCGACTCGACGGCACATAACAACAACAACAACAACGGTACATAGAGAAGCAAGGAAAAAAATAGAGGAATAATAACTAAAGGAAACAAACAGAAAACAAATAATAAAATGGTGTGTTTAACCACTAACATACTAAAATCACCATAAATGAAAATGGTATGCATGTACCAATCAAAAAACAGGGATAGGGAGAGTGGGTTAAAAAAATAACATGATCTGATTACAAGAAATTCATTTGAAATTCAACAATATAAGTAGGTTGAAAGTAAAAGGATGGATAAAGATATACCATGCAAACATAAATTTTAAAAAGGAATGGTTATATCAATATCTGACAAAACTAACTTCAAAGTAAAGAAAATTATAGAGACAAAGAGGGACATTACATAATGATACAGGATCAACTAGCAGGAAAACATGACTCTAAATGTATACACACTAAAACAGTATTTAAAAAAAAAAAATCAGCTACCATCAAGACATCTCCAACTCATGGCAACCCTATGTGTCAGAGCAGAAATGTGTTCCCTGGGGTTTTCCAACGGCTGGTTTTCCAGAATTAGATCGCCAGATCTTTCTTCTGAGGTGTCTCTGGGTAGATGCGAACTTCCTATCTTTCAGTTAGCAGCGGAGCCCATTTGCATCATGCACAGACTGTACCCAACAACATAACCTTAAAATATATGAAGCAAAACTGGCAGAACCAGAAAGAAAAATAGATAAATCTGTAATTGTAACAGGATTTCAACAACCACCTGTCAGAAACTGGCAGAACCACTTATTAGAGAAGAAATTAGCATAGATATAGATCCGGACGACACAATCAGACAGAACTGAACTGACACATACAGAACAC
Source organism: Orycteropus afer afer (assembly GCF_000298275.1). Lineage (NCBI taxonomy): Eukaryota > Metazoa > Chordata > Mammalia > Tubulidentata > Orycteropodidae > Orycteropus > Orycteropus afer. The sequence goes on from NW_006922183.1 coordinate 146,246, forward strand.
TCCATCCAACTGCAGCAGAATACACGTTTTTCTCAAGTGCTCATAGAACACGTACCAAGATAGACCACATCCTTGGCCATAGGAAACATCTCAACAAACTTAAAAGAAATGAACTCATACAGAATATGTTTTCTGATCTTAAAGGAATCAAACTGGAAATCAGTAACAAAGAGACATCAGGACTGTTCAAATGTTGATGGGTTCACAGTAAATGAAGACCATCCCCTGGAAACTGGATTTTTGAGTATATTTCTCTATAGAAAGGTTCCAAAACTAATCTCAATGTAGCTGAAACATTTTATATCTGCAACAAAATTTCTTTGCAATACTGAATTTTTATCTTGCAATAATGGCAAATAAACAACGTTATAGTCATAAATTTTAAAAGATTTATACTAACCTCATTTACGAACCAACTTTTACAACACCAAGTACTCAACTAAGGTCACTATTACTTAAAAAATTAATACTTTACCTTCTAGAGGAGTATCCAAAAGATCCCCATGCTTTGTTTTCACATGAGTTTCCATATCCTGGCTACAAACTTCTATTTTCCCACAGAATGGACATTCAGGAGGACTATACATTGTTTCATAAATTGATCCTTTTATTTTGGTTAGATCAGATTGTTTTTCCTTACTTTTCAGAAACGTTCTAGCTTCAGTTAAGTTCTCTGAACAAAAGGCTTTGTGCTTTAAAGTACCATCCTTAGGCAGGCTTTGAGCTGAACTTTTTGCATGATTAGATGCACAAGCTGAATGAAGACTTGAATTAACTTCCATTCTACACTGTAAGGTATTGTCCTTTTTGTTATCTGAAGTTCCATACTGCACTGTGTTGATCTTCTCAAAGTTTCTTTCCAGTACATTCTGCTCAAAATGAGCAGTTTCAATATGAAAACACATTTCATCATAATTCACACCTGACAATTTGCAAAATGGACAGATTACTTCATTTTCCATATGGACAATTAGAAGATGAGCCTTCATGTCTGGTTCTGAGGTTACTGTTTCACCGCAAATAACACAGGAAAACATGGTGCCACAGGTAGCTAGAAAAGAATACAACATTACTGTAAGCTTGAAAGAGCTGAAGAAAAATAAGATATATCTTACAAAATGATTTGAGAGAATGATTCTTAGTGTTTAATGCTACGTTATTTAGATTAAGTAATTTTCCATATACTTGCTATTCCTTAAATATACAAGTTCATTTATAAATCTCAACCAAATTTCACTACATGTTAAGTTTACTGTTCCAATAAAACAAAGGCTGTAATAATGCAAACTGCGATAAATAATTGTAAAATAAAATATTTCAAAAAGTGTGCTAAGGTGGAGAAAAAATAACATTTTAAAAATTGCCCAAGTAAGATAAGTCAGGTTAGAAAAAAACGTACAGAAGAAACTTATTTATCAATTGACATATCTAAATACAGGCACTTAAAGTTGATTATAGGAGCTCTGGTAGCATAGTGCCTAAGGCACTTGACTGCTAACCAGAAGGCTGACGGTTCAAACCCACCAGTCACTCCTCGGAAGGAAGATGGGGCAATCTACTTCCGTAGGGATACTGCCTCGGAAACCCAAGGAGGGGTCGCTAAGAGAAGGGTCCGACTTGAGGGCACATAACAACAACAACAACAAAGTTGATTATAATGGGAAGTGTAAGTAAACACATTTTAATAACAGCAGTTAACACTTCAAGAGCTAGACCAATCTCTAGAAAAGGGCATCATATTTAGTAAACTAGGCAGTGAGCTAAAACTAGGGAAATTCTCAGTAGCATGGATTGGCACAATAGACTCAACGGGCTCAAACATATTAAAGATCTGTGGATGGTGCAGGGCTGAGCCACGTTTCCTTCTGTTAACACATAAGGTCCTATAAGAAGGAGTCAATTCCAAAGCAACTAACATTATCATTCTACACATAAGGAAACCCTTGCTCAGAGACCACCAGGGCTAGAATAGAAATTCACAAAAGCCAAAACGTTAACCCAGTTAGGCTCCAGCGCCTGTGTGCTCAACCGAAAGAATAAAAGTAGAATGGTATAATAGAAAAGTGCACCGATGGAGTCATAATCCCAGATGTAGTGATTTTAGATGAAATGTCTCGGTTCTCTGAGGTCCGGTCTGTAAAATGAATTGAACGAGATCAGCAGTCACTTTTATATTTTAAACTAATAAAGTATTGGCTACCAACACAAAGATCATTTTGCTAAGAAAGAACAACCTTTAATAAGTAACCACCCCCACTACCCTTCCACTATACATCATCGTTCAGGTTATAAACTATTTAACAAAAAAAGAAAAAAATTAAGTCTCTTCATTTAAATAATTGTAGCTTTGTAAGACCTTCCGACATTGTCCTTAATTACTTACTTCTCTGCAGAGAAGCCAAAGACTGATTTTAGAAGGAAGTTCTTCCCAACCCCCAGTGGAAAGAACGTCACACCCAGAAAGCAAAGATTTCCAGCCTCTTCTGGTGGTTGGGAATCTTTAAGACATTGAAGGAAATACTTGGACTCCCAACTATCTGGGTCAGAAGTGGGTGAGAGATGTAAGGGATTCCGTGGCAGGTGCTGGAGTTGTGCACGTGGCGGAAGAGGTGAGGGCTGAAATGTCTGAAGGGTGGGAACGCCGCTAAAGCCAAGTCAAGTCTCGAGCCAGAACATGAAATCAGCGCAGAAACTAACAGGATCAACTGTTTGGATCTGGATAATGAGGGGTGGGGCCGCCAGATCTTACCGGCCAGAAGATAACTGCACAAAGAGCGCGCTCAGGTTTGCTTCCTCTTCGGGTCCCACCGCTGCCGCCCTCCACCCTCGCCCAAAGAGCAGTGCGAGCACAATGTTTAATAGGTCTCCTGGCCTGACAGCTGAGGCCTATCCTTTTCAATACCCGGAGATTCACAGTTAACCAAGGAAAGCACCAGCAGGTCCAGGAAACTTTGGCCTCAGGTACCCCATTCAAAATCGCTTTTCCGCAGTCAGGCAAAATGAATAGAATCCCAGCATGCACCGTTCCAAGCCGATCTGTCCTGTAGTGCATTCTGGGAGTCGTAGTCATTTTTGCCTCCTTCTCATTACCCGCTGATGACCGCAAGGGAACCCAGACCCTGAACAATTTAAAACATGAACTGAGTGAATTCCTAGGACAAGTCCTAGGGCGTGCACGAATCTACAAGGCCCATTGTCAAGGGCCTGGCCAAATAGAATTCTGTTATTGTTATTTGCTGTGGAGTCAGTTCCAACTCATGGCTGCCCATGTGTGCAAAAGAGATCTGTACCATATGGTTTGCAAGGCTGTGACTTTTCAGAAGCATATTCCAGGCCTATCATCCCAGGTACTTCTGAGTGGGTTCTAACCGCCAACCTTCTGGCTAGTACTTGAGCACTTAACCCTTTATGCACTTTATTCTAGTATTAATAAAGGTCATATAATGCAACTAAGGAATTCTGCTGGCATAGTGGTTAAAGCATTCAGCTGTGAACCAAAAGATTGATGGTTCAAGCCTACCAGCTGCTCCACTGGAGAAAGATGAGGCAGTCTGCTTCTGTAAAAATTTACAGCCTTGGAAAACCTGTGGAGCAGTTATACTCTCTGCTATAGGGTCGCTATTAGTCAGAAAAGACTCAATGGCAAGGTACCTCTAGGCTTGTTGTTGTTATTTGCCCTCCAGTCGGACCCGACTCATAGAGACCCCTCCTTGGGTTTCTGAGGCAGTATCACTACAGAAGTCTTCTGAGGAGTGGCTGGTGGGTTTGAACCGCCAGCCTTCTGGTTAGCAGTCAAGTGCCTTAGGCACTATGCTACCAGAGCTCCCACATCTAGGCTTCTAGGTATCAAACCCCAAAGTATGCTCTGCAGTTGAAGTATTACCAAAAAGTGTTTTTTCCCTCAAAGTGAAAAGATCACAAGTATTGTGTTTTTATGATTGAATACTATTTATTCAACTAATATTTGATGAGTGCCTGCTTGGCACTGGGACTCCAGGAAGTAATTAAAACATACAAAAACCCAAACTGAAGAATGCAGACAGCTTCTAGAAACTGGAAAAGGCAAGAAAACAGATTCTGCACAGAAGCCTCCCGAAGAAAAACAGTCTGTCAGCTCCTTGAATTTAGCATAGTGAGAACTCATTTGGACTTCTGACCTCGAGCACTGTAAGGTGTTAAATTTGTGTTGTTTTAAGTCACTTACTAAATTTGTGTTAATTTGTTTCAGCAGCAATATGAAATTAATATACACTTCTCTCTACTGTGTTTGAGGTTGAATTAACAATGAGTATTGTGATGGTTTGTTTTATGTGTCAACTTGGCCAGGCTAGGCTACCCAGTTGTTTGGTAAAACACCACTGTAGTTGCTGAATGCTCCTTGGAAGTGAAAATGGCCACCTTCATCTCACCTACTTTGGTCGTATTGTCAGAAGGGACCATTCCCTGGAGAAGGACATCATGCTTGGTAAAGTGGAGGGTCAGCAAAAAAGAGGAAGAAGCTCAACAAGATGGATTAACACAATGGTGGCAACATGGGCTCAGGTATAGCAAGAATTGTGAGGATGGTGCACAACCAGGCAGTGTTTTGTTCTGTTGTACACAGGGTCACTATGAGTCAGAGTCAACTCCACAGCAATGAACAGCAACAACAACCGTTACTGTTATAAAATAGTTGTTGTTGTTGTTATGTGCCGTCCAGTCTGCCCGACTCATAGCAACCTCTCCTTGGGTTTCTGAGGCAGTATCACTATGGGAGTAGATTGCCCAACAACTGTTACTGTTATAAAATAGTAGTTGTTTTAAAGCAGTTATGCTAAGTGAAATAAGTCAATCACAGAAGGACAATACTAATATATTGTATTAGTTCACTATAGGAAAAAGTCAAGGAAAAGTTTATATGGAAGGACACTTTCTTTGTTAGTTACCAGGGATGGGAGGGAAGGGAAGAGAAAATTACTAGACAGGTAAGAGACAAGTATTGATTTGGGTGAAGGGAAAAGCAATATACCAAAAGCGAGTGACCAACACAGTAACTTTAAGGAAAAGGAAGACGCAGAGAGGTACATGAGAGATACAGATAACAAATACAAACATTTTCACATACACAGTAGTGCATTATCAGAAATAACAAATATTTGTCTATGGGTAAATACATAGGTAGACAGCTTGAATGATCAGTTACCTCTAGGCAAAAGGAAATATACCCATGACCATATATAAGTTTGACAGAAGATGTTTCTACATATGTATTAGTACATGCTATAAGAATACCCATATAAATAGAATTAACAGGGGGCAAAGTTATGATAATTTCTTAACCACAGCCAACCACCCTGAGGGAGCAAGTTGTTGGGGGTGTGGGCTCCATGTTCATGGGGGACATCAACTCAACTGGCATAACATACTACACAAAAACATTGTTCTATATCCTACCTTGGTGGGTAGTGACTGGGGTCTTAAAAGCTTGCAAGCAGCCATCTAGAAGCAACAACTTGTCTCTCCTCATCCACAGTAAAGAAGAATGAAGAAAACCAAAACTGCATGGAAATAATTAGCCCAAGGGACTAGGAGACCATGTGAACCTCAGCCTACTTGTTCCTGAGACCAGAAGAACTAGATGGTGCCTGGCTACCACTGTCAACTACTCAGAAAGGGATCAGTGCAGGAGATCCTGAATAGAGTGGGAGAAAAATGTGGAACAAAATTCAAAATCATAAAAAATTAAAAATAATAATAATAAAAACAGGCTTACTGGTGTGATAGAGACAGGTGAAAGGATGGCCCTTAGCCACCCTTCAGACCTGGAATTGAACTCACTCTTGTGGCTTCCAGCCAAACAATAGACAAACATATAAGGTGAACATTTCTACCAGGTAGGTAAACTCAATCAATCATGGGAGATCAGAAGGACAGTATTTGCACAGGGAGATAGGTCAGAGGGCAGGAATGTGCAGAAAAGAAGGACACAAGGAATAAATTAGGAGAGAGCTGTTGCATTATGGGGATTACAATCAATATCATGAAGCAAAATGTGTATGAACTGCTGTATGGAAAATGAACTTGCTTTGTAAACTTTCACCCAAATCAAATAAATAAGTAAACAACAACAAAAAAAAGTTGTAGTATTTGTTGTGTACCCTTGAATCAATTGCAACTGTCTTAGTCTGGGTTCTCCAGAGAAGCAAAACCAGTGAAGCTTATTTATGGAAGGAGAGAAAGAAAGAAATTTACTTCAAGGCAATGGCTCATGAGGCTGGAAAGTTCCAAGGGTATGCTTCAGACATCTGGTTAGAGGCTTCTTCTGACTCACATAGTTGTAGGAGCTGATGAACCCAAGATCAGCGGGTAAGATGGCAAACTATTGGTTTACAGGCTTCAGAGGCTAATGAATCCCAAGACTGGCAGGCAATACGTGGCTTCAGAGGCTGACAAATCCAAGATTGGCAGGTAAGATTTCAGGCTATTGGCTCACAGGCTGTGAAGGCAACAATCCCAAGATCAGCAGGCAATATGACACGCCACTGGTTCAAGATTAAGAACAGGAGGTCAGGTGATGATGAACACAATACAGGATCCAGACCGAACAAAAAGTCAGGCAGCTTTGCAAAGCTTTTCCATATATATTTGGGAGCAGGCAACAACCCTAAGGAAACACTCTTTCAACTGATTGGCTGCTCATAGCAGATCTCACCATGGAAGTGATTACATTATATTATTAATCTCATCATGGAGGATGACTACTTCATAACTGCTAAATCACTGAGAATCATGGCCCAGCCAAGGTGCACACAAGTTTAACTATCATAGTCCACCCTTGTCCACCTGGCACCTGGCACACTTAAACCATATATAATCTCTAGATAAAGACAATTATAAAGTCATACTTGCACCTAATATGATTCAACTAACATGTGTAATGGATATATATAGCCCTGTTTATATCTTATATTTTATAACAGAAGAAAACAAAAATATTTGATGCCACATACAAGGAAGAAATACTCATAACAATCACAGTCCCCATTTCTGCAACTGGTCATGTGGTCACAGATGATATTTAGAACGACCTTCTTCCACCACCCATTTTGTATTCCCTTTGCCCTCAGCAAGGACCTCAGCTGGCTGTAGTTCTTTGCCTGATGGGGTAGTCATGTCAGAATTGGGTTGCTGTAGGTTTGCATTGACTAATCACAGAGCATGGTAGTACTAAGAGACATCCTAAGGAATCTCCTGCATTTCAGACACTCTTCTTGACCTCCATTATGTAATATTGATCCAATTTCCCTTTGTTAATCAGAATCAATAACACCAGACAATACGGTAACTCTCTT
>NW_006922183.1:154014-166313 GCF_000298275.1 Orycteropus afer afer
TTTTTTTTTTTTTTTTTAATTAATCTAATTGACTCTTCAGCAGTGGATAGGTAGATACTGTTTTGGAATTGGAGATGATTTTGGCATGTTATAGAAACAGAGGATTTTTAATCTCTTCTGGAAATGCCGTAAAAATGGAACCTTTGTAGCAAACCTTCTGTATGCTCTATTACTACCCATTGAAATTGGTGTGATAAAATACAAGCTCATCAACTAAAAGGAATACCTCAAACTGATGAAATTAGAGGAAATAATGTTGCTGATACAGCAGCCAGAGAAGCTGCCTCTCAAGTTGTTTCTTCACTTATAAGAAGAGACTCCCAAAATTTGTCTATTAATAACTCCAAATTCATAAACTAACTTTAGAAAAACTTTTAAAACACCAAAATTAGCCCAAACAGATGAAATTAAGGCATGGAAAGGGGCAAGCCGTTACTAAGATCCTGCTACTAAATTGTGGACTGGGTCTGAAAAGAAAACTGTCTTATTCCATTTCCTGCATGTTCCTATGATGCAAGCCTTACATGAAGGTTCCCACATGATAAAATAATTCATACCTTAAAACAATATTGGTGGGGGAAATTTTTCGAGGCTGCTGAACATGTTGCCATTTATTGCCCAATTCGCCCTTGCTATCATCCCAGAAGGAGCTCTGGTAGCGTAGTGCCTAAGGCACTTGACTGATAACCAGAAGGCTGGTGGTTCAAACCCACCAGCCACTCCTCAGAAGGAAGATGGGACAATCTACTTCTGTAGTGATACTGCCTCGGAAACCCAAGGAGGGGTCACTATGAGTTGGGTCCAACTCGATGGCACATAATAACAACAACAACATAATCCCAGAAAACACCTTAAATTCCTACCTAGACAATACCCTTTATTTTCCAGGCCTATGCTTACATGGAAGGTAGATTTTATTCAGCTTCCACCCTCAAATAGTTCTAAATATGTATTAGTAATTATTTGTAGATTTTCACAGTGGGTAGAAACCTTCCCCTGTCATCATACTACTATAGCCTTTGTAGCAAACACTTGAAACAAATACTTCTGGAAAACATACCCACCTAGGAAGCACCAGAAACTATTTGTAGTGCTCAGGGAATTATTTTCACTGGTCAAGTTACCCAAGAACTATGTCAAGTTTTTCCCATTATCAAAGGCTACATTGCCCTATTATCCTCAGTCTTCTAGTCTAATAGACAGAACTAATGGAATAATTAAAGACCCAAACAGCAACGCTTTGTGAAAGTTTAAATTTATTCTCGACTGAGGTTCTTCCTTTAATATTTTAAATCTGAGGTCCACATCATTTGCGTCTCACAAACTTAATAATATGAAATAATTGACTGCTAACCAGAAGGCTGGCAGTTCAAACCTACCAGCCACTCCTCGGAAGGAAGGTTGGGCAATATACTTCCATGGTGATACTGCCCCGGAAATCCAAGGAAGGGTCTCTATGAGTCGGGGCTGACTCGACGGCACAGAACAACAACAACAACAACAACAACACTGGGAGATCGCATGTCCTTCCTTATGTTGCCTGCATTGACCCTTAAATTGTTCAAGCTGAATTACTGAAGTATTGCCAGTCTTTAATCCAATATTCTAAAGAATATCTTTCACAGGTTAGAGAAGACTTTGACAAACAGAATTTAGACTCCTAAAGTCTACCCATCATTGCCTCAGCAGAATATGGGGAAGAGACCTCAAAAAAAAGACTCATTAGAATCTCACTGGAAGGGATTATACTTATTTGTAGTCACCAATCTGTGTATAGCCAAATGAAAGGGAATAATATTCTTGGATCCATGTGCCATAGTTAAAGGCTAAGACTCCTCTTTGGACTAGCCAATCCAGAAGAATTGAGGGCTACATTTAAAGGCTCCTGTATCCAGAAGACACAATGTCTAAGGCTTTTGACTGCTAACCAGAAGGTTGGTGGTTCAAACCCACCAGCCACTCTAGGAAGGACGATGAGGCAATCTACTTCTGTAAAAACTTACTGCCTCGGAAACCCAGTGGGGGTTGCTATGAGTTGGAATTGACTTGTTCACAGTGGGCTTGGGGCATGGTTTGAAATAATGAAGATATACATCAGGGCTGTATCCTTTCACCATACTTATTCAGTCTCTGTGTTGAGCAAATATTGTGAGAAGCTGGATTATATGAAGAAGAATGCAACATCAGGATTGAAGGAAGACTCATTAACAACGTACAACATGTAGATGATACAACCTTGCTTGCTGAAAGTGAAGAAGACTAGAAGCACTTGCTGATAGAAATCAAAGACTACAGGCTTCTGTATGGATTACATCTCAACATAAGAAAAACAAAAATCCTCACAACTAGACCAATAATCAATATCATGATTTATCACAATCATGATAAATAGAAAAACATTGATGTTGCCAAGGATTTCATTTCATTTGGATCCACAATCAATGCCTATAGAAATATCACTCAAGAAATCAGTGATGTAGTACATTGGACATATCTGCTGCAAAAGACCTTTTTAAAGTGTTTAAAAGCAAAGATGTCACTTTGAAGACTGAGGAGCACCTGCTGGAATCCATGGTATTTTCAATGGCCTCATATGTGCATGAGAGCTGGACAATGAACAGAGAAGATGGCAGAAGAATTGATGCACTTGAATTGTGGTGTTGATGAAGAATACTGAAAGTACTATGAACTGCTAGAAGAAGGAACAAATCTGTTTTGGAGGAAGTACAGTCAGAATGGTCCTTAGAAGCAAAAATGGGCAGAGTTCATCTCTCATACTTTGGTCATGTTATCAGAAGGGACCAGTCCTTGGAGAAGAATATTACGCTGGGTAGAGGGCCAGTGAAAAAGGGGAAAATCTTCAGTGAGGTGGATTGACACAGCAGCTGTGATGAGGAGCTCAAGCATAGCTTGATTGTGAGGGTGGGCAGTGTTTTGTTCCATTGTACATAGAGTTGCTATGAGTTGGAACCAACTTGACAGCACCTAACAACAACAAATGGACTTTTTAAACCATATATATGTACTGCTTTGATTTAAATAAATAAAAATTTAATTTTAAATTATTCTGGGTAAAGAACTGTAGTGGTTTCAGGCTGGATACAGGGAGCTCTGTTAGGTGTTGTTGTTGTTGTTGTTATGTGCCGTCGAGTCGGCCCCGACTCATAGCGACCCCTCCTTGGGTTTCCGAGGCAGTATCACTACGGAAGTAGGATTGCTCAACCTTCCTTCCGAGGAGTGGCTGGTGGGTTTGAACCGCCAGCCATCTGGTTAGCAGGCAAGTGTCTTAGCCACTATGCTACCAGAGTGTATTAGAGCTTAAATGCTAAAGCACTTGGGTTTGGGGAAGTCTGTGGTCTGCATTGGGAGCCTTAACTCCATTTTGAGGCTTAACATAATTTTCAGATGCCATTTGGATTCTTTCTGACCACTAAGCCAGCATTGTGGCTATGCAGACAAGTTCCGGGACAAACCCAGGGATGTGCCTTCAGGAAGAGTATGACAGAAAGGAGATTATGATGCTCACACAAGGAACCAGGGAACTTGCCTGAGGCTGTCCTTCTCTAATTTAAATTAAGGTTGGAGTCTTGGTATTGTTTGGTAGCCACATTGTGGCTCAGAATCAGAGTGCATGGTTGTTAGTCACAGCTTATTCAGACCGCCCTCACCAGGTAGTAAAGGCCCAGAACCAATCCTGTAACCCTTTTCTGTCTTTAATTCTCAATCATGGTCTTACCCTTTTTCTATGGTCCTACCTGCAACAGTGACAAATCGATCTGCCACCAATCATGATTTTGTGATGATTCCCTGTTTTTCTCAACCATATATATAATTAGCCTCATGGCCATGACACAGTAGACTCCATTCAGCTTTCTGTACTGGGTACATGCTGATAGTTTCCCTCATCCTAGATGATTGTCTTTTTTTTTGTCTTCGTCCTGTCCCAGGCTTAATAAAAGTGTCTTTACTGAACCTGTTTGAATATGGGATTTCTTTCTCCTATTCCATAGGACACTACTTCTTTTGGAGGTATAACCAGATGTTGGCAGCATTGTTAAGGGAAATGATGATTCCTAGGTTTTTCAGCTTGAGTTTCTAGCTGTATGGTGTTACAGAGATACAGAAACTTGAGAAAGCAACAGAGTGAGATGGGGCACAGTGAGCAACATCAACTGTTCTGTTCTGCCTTATTGAAATACCTGTCAGTCATTATGATAGTTGGAGCTGTGTATAAACTTGGCTGGACCACAATTCTGTGTGGTTTAAGCAATTGTGATGTGGGTTATTCCCATAATGGGATCAGATGTATGTGTTTTGAGCAGCCAATCCATTGAAAGGGAGTTTCCCTAGGGGTGTGGCCTGCTTCCACTATATTTACAGACATCCTGGCAGAAGGGACACTCTTCTGTGGATTAGGACCCTGTTAGAACAGAAGTGGTATATCAGAGACCGGGCTTGAGCAGGACTTGGAGGCACAAGTAAGATGCATGAGCAAGTGGCGCAAATGCTTCTGGTCTCCATTCCAGTCACATTACCTTCCCTCTCCCAGTCTGCACCTATGGCCTCATGGGGAGTTCCTTATGATCAGTTGACTGAGGAAGAGAAAACTCATGTCTGGTTTACAGATGGTTCTGTGCAATATGCAGGCACCACTCGAAAGTGGACAGCAGCAGCATTGCAGCCCTTTTCTGGGACTTCCTTGAAGGACAGTGGTGAAGGGAAATCTCAATGAACAGAACTTTGAGCTGTGCATATGGCTGTTCACTTTGCATGGAACAAGAAATGGCCAGATGTGTGCTTGTATACGGATTCACGGGCTATGGCAAATGGCTTGGGCAGATGGTCTGGGACTTGGAAGGAGCATGATTGGAAAATTGGTGACAAGAATGTATGGGGAAGAGGTATGTGGATAGATCTCTCTGAATGGGCCAAAGGAGTAAAGATATTTGTGTCTTATGTGAAAGCCCACCAAAAGATGACCTCGGCAGAGGAGAACTTTAACAATCAGGTGGATAGGATGACACATTCAGTGGAAACCAGCCATCCTTTTTCCCCACCTACTCCTGTCATTGCTCAATGGGCTCATGAACAAAGTGGTCATGATGGCAGGGATGGAGGTTATGCATGGGCTCAGCAACATGGACTCCCACTTACCAAGACTGATTTGTCTACCGCCACTGCTGAGTGCCCAATCTACCAGCAGTAGAGACCAACACTGAGTCCGTGATATAGAACCATTCCTTGGGGTGATCAGCCAGAAAACCGGTGACAGGTACATTACAATGGACCACTTCCATCATGGAAAGGACAGTGTTTTGCTCTTACTGGAATACATACTTATTCTAGATATGGATTCACCTTCCTTGCATGCAATGCTTCTGCCAAAACTACCATTCATGGACTTACAGAATGCCTTATCCACCATCATGGTATCCCACACAGCATAGCTTCAGATCAAGGGACTCACTTCACAGCAAATGAGGTGCAGCAATGGGCCTACGCTTATGGAATTCACTGGTCTTACCATGTTTCCCATCATCCAGAAGCAGCTAGCTTGGTAGAATGATGGAATGACCTACTGAAAACACAATTGCAGTGCCAGCTGGGTGGCAATACCTTGAAGGGTTGGGGCAATGTTCTCCAGGAGGCTGTATATGCTCTAAACCAGCATCCAATATATGGTGCTGTTTCTCCAATAGCCAGGATTCAGGGGTCCAGGAACCAAGGGTTGGAAATGGGAGTGGTACCACTTCTAGTGACCCACTCAAAAACTTTTTGCTTCCTGTCCTTGCTACCCTATACTCTGTGGGTCAGGAGATCTTAGTCCCAAAGGGAGGAGCACTCCTACCTGGAGACACAATACTGATTGCACTGAACTGAAAGTTAAGAATGCCACCAGGCCATTTTGGCTTCCTCATGCCTCTGGATCCACAGACAAAGAAGGGCATTACTGTACTGTCATACAGTAATGTATGATGTGTGTGATAGATCCTGATTACCAAGGGGAAATTGGATTCACATAACATAATAGAGGTAAAGAAGAATACATCTGGAATACAGGAGAGTCTTTAGGACATCTCTTAGTACTACCATGCCCTATGATTAAAGTCAATGGAAAATTACAGCAACCCAATTCTGATATGACTACTAATGGCCCAGACCCTTCAGGAATGAAGGTTTGTGTCATGCCACCAGGCAAAGAACCATGGCCAGCTGAGGTGCTTGCTGAGGGCAAGGGAAATACAGAATGGGTGGTGGAAGAAGGTAGTTCTCAATATCAGCTATGACCATGTGACTAGTTGCAGAAACAAGGACTGTGATTGCTATATTTCTTCATTGTATATGTGCATCAAATATTTTTGTTTCTTTCTGTTATGAATTGTGAAATGTAAATAAGGTTAATGCATTTTGGTTGTACATGTGTTAGCATATCATGTTAGGTGCAAATATGACTTTATAATTGTCCTTATTTAGAGATTATATATGGTTAAGAAGATGTGTACAACTGCCAAGTTAACAAGAGGTGGACTGTGATAGTTGGAGCTGTGTGTCAACTTGGCTGGACCACAATTCTGTGTGGTTTAAGCAATTGTGATATGGGTTATTCCCATGATGGGATCAGATGTATATGTTTTAAGCAGCCAATTTGTTGAAAGGGAGTTTCTCTAGGGATGTGGCTTGCTTCTAATATATTTATGGACATCCTGAGAGAAGGGACACTCTTCTGTGGATTGGGGCCCTGTTTTGCTGCTTACAGCTGTCCGTGAGCAAACAATCCACCATTCGGCTTGGAGATCTTGGATTTGTCATTCGTTGGAGCCAACAGCCAGTGTACTGCTTCCCAACCTTGAGCTCATCAGCACCTGCAGCTGCGTGAGTGAGGAAAAGCCTCCAGCTTGATGTCTGATCTAACAACGTGGGACTTGCCAACTTCTATAAGTGTGTGAGCCATTTTCCTAAGATAAATTTCTCTTTCTCTATATGTATATATATAAGCTTTACTGTTTTTGCTTATCTAGAAAACCCAGTCTAACACAGTCATTGAATAAAAACAAAAAACAAACTCACTGCTGTCGAGTCGGATCTGACTCATAGTGACTCCTCCTTGGGTTTCTGAGGTGGTATCACTATGGAAATACATTGCCCAACCTTGAACCATCAGCCTTCTGGTTAGTAGTCAAATGCCACCAGAGCTCCTAGTCATTGGATAGAAGACTGGATATATGAGTTTGGACCTTATAGGACCAGTTTGAATGGGAGATGTGAATTTGAGAGAAAGAAGCTTACAGGTGGCGTTTAAAAACATGGGAATGAAATAAATTGAGGAATGAATTAAATTGTGTATGGGGCTAATGCAGATAGAAAAGCAAGAGGCCTAGGGCATTAACATTCAGGGGTTGCTTGGAGAAGTGGGGATAAGCAAGGAGGAAGAAAAAGAGCAGGCATGAATTGAAAGAAAGTCATGTGTTGCGTTTGTTTCAGGAGATCTGAAAAAGCAAGTATGGTGGAAGCTGTAGTACCATGCTCAGATCTCTTCAACACTGAAGGTCTTCTCTGCCAGCTGCTGGAAGATTGATTGCTCAGCATTCTAGGGCAAGCTCTTCTCTAGGAATTGCCCTCTTGCCAAAAAAAGGAGGTCCCTCATCATAAATTAGGCCCCTGTTCTGGAGGCAACCCATTCCAACAACTGGCTGATTCAATGGATAAAAATGTCAGCTGTTTCATTAGAGACAAGTCTTAAGGCTATCTGAGGTCCAATGCTTCCTCTAGGATTGTCTCTGCTGCAACTACAGTTTCTTGCTCTGTCTAATCCTGCTTTCCTCAACACTCATGGTTATAATTCCTGAAAAGCATTTTCCAATGACACCAGAAAATACACCTTTAATCTCAGTCCATTTAACAGGAACAGACCTATGACAGCAAGGATAGTTGCTATGGTGTAGAATAGCCTGTGTTCCGGTTACCTAGTGCCGCTTTGACAGGAATATACCACAAACGGGATGGCTTTAACAAACAGGAGTTTATTCTTACAATTTGGAGGCTTTAAGTCCAAGTTCAAAGTGCCAGGCTCTAGGGGCTGGGTGAAAGCCCCTCAACCTTGGGGTCCAGCTCTGCCTCCTGCTCCCGGCCCACTGGAGCTAGAGGCATTTCTTCACTCAGACAGCTGCTGGCTGCTGAGGCTGAGAAACCCCAAGATTGACAAGTCAAAAGGCACAGTCCCTATGTTACCAAACCACATGGCAGGCAATTAAGTCCATTGTAAGTCCTAAGGTTGGCAGAGCATAGTAGGCTGCTGAGCAACATCACGACTACATGCAGGGTCCAAGCGTGCCATAGGCTAGAGACCATTCCCAAGGCTTCTCCTTAAATACAGGAAGCAGACCACATTGCAAAGGCAGCTACTCAGCTGCTTGTGGTAGATCCCACCATGGAGTTGATTATCAGTCTCATCATGGGGAATAACTACCACCAGCTTCCCAGCCAGCCACTCAACCAGGCCCAGCCAAGTTGACACACAAACCTAACTATCACAGCTTGTTTTACAAAAATGAAAATTTAACAGTGATTGCCATATTTTTAGGCAAATAACATGCCTCGTCTATGTTTGTTTGCCAGGTGCTCTCTCCCTCTGGGAGGTATTTTTGTAATTACCCCAACCCAATTTTTTTTACATGTTGCTGTAATTAGAATGACCATGTATCCCACTTTGCTCAGGACAGCCTAGTTATTGCCTATAGTCCCCGAAAAGTTTTTAATAATATCTCATTCCACTCTCAAAAATATTCTGGTTCAGACAACAAATTATATAATCATCCTACTAGTAATAAATTTTGAGTCTTGATCAAGTTTTCGTTATTAAGAATTTATTCATTCAGCATTTTGTAGTTAAGTGCACAGACTCTGAACTACTTAGTTCAAATCCCAGCTGCTTCTCGTTCTAGCACTGTAACTATGGGAAGTTTACTTATGCTCTTCTTAGTGCCTCAGTTTCTCCTAGCTCATGGAGTCATTGTAAAGTCAAGAAAATCAAATTTTAATATTGCACTGGTCAACAGGATCTAGGAACAAGTATGTTCTGATTTTTCAAATTTATCTGCCCAAGTGAGGAAAAATAATTGACAGAGGTTAGAACCCTTTCCTTTTCCATGGCCTTTGAAGTAAGTATAACCTTGGGGGAATAAGCGCTCTACTTTAGAGGCAACTGCTTATGGGGTGGAGAGACCACTGACAGGTGGTTTCTATTTTGATAGGCAGAGTTGGGAAGGATGCCATAAAATGTCAGATATTAGACTGAAGTTGCTGTAATTGGCATTTTACACAGCCAGTGAAGTTGACATCTTGATACCAACCCCATTCCTCCAGTTTTACCCTAGAAAGGAAAAGCACAGACCCTGCCAAGCAATTGTCTGGGAGACACCATTACCATTGCCTCTGCCATATCTTTCTGGAGAGGAAGAATGCCTAGATAGTGGGAATCTTCTTTGGGAGGCAGGGAGGGGTAGGGAAATAAGGAGGACAATGGGGGCTCAGGTAACCAACACAAATAAACTGCTATTAATACTTCAAAAGTTCTGTTTGGGTTTTCTTTGCTAACCCTTTCCTCCCTTCTCAGCCACTCATACCCACCGTTAACCAATCCCTTCTCTCCTGTTTGTTTTCCAGCTATTGGACACAGCAAACATTCTATAATAATTGCTTTCATGTTTCCCCTCTAATAATT
Organism: Orycteropus afer afer; assembly: GCF_000298275.1. Taxonomy (NCBI): domain Eukaryota; kingdom Metazoa; phylum Chordata; class Mammalia; order Tubulidentata; family Orycteropodidae; genus Orycteropus; species Orycteropus afer. Next base: position 163,736 of record NW_006922183.1, read on the forward strand.
GTAAATTTACTAAGGGCAAGAATCATGCATTAATTATCTTACTATTATTATTCCAGTTTTGGGTGAAAGTTTACAGAGCAAATTCATTTTCCATACAGCACTTCATACACATTTTGTTTCATGACATTGACTACAATTCTCCACAATGTAACAGCTCTCTTCCACTTCCTCCCTGTAGTTACCTGTTCCCTGTGTCCTTTCCTCCCAAGCACTCCTGCCCCCTGAGCTATTTCCCTGTGCAAACATGCCCTTCTTTTTTCCCAGGATCGATCCCTCTAAGGAATATGTCTACCTGATGGAAATGTTCACCCTGTATGCTTATCTGTTGTTTGGTTGGAAGCCCCAGGAGTGAGTACAGAGGAAATCATGCATTAATAATCTTGTATCTTCTGCACCTAGCACTGCATTTAGCAGTCTGCTTTCACTGCTTATTGAATTGAACTCCAGGGTGGATTACAAATTACAGACGTGTTATAACAATTTAGAGTATGACTTTATCTGGCACTATTTATTGCAATATTAGTGGCTATATATTTTGTCAAATATCCACAGATGTTATATAATCCAAAATTATAAATATTTATAAAATATAAGTAAATGGCAAATTGAAAAGCTTGAAACAAATGAGCATGTACGATGAAGTTAATGAAGCTTAAGAAGGCAAGAGCTTCTGTAAACGCCATGAATTTGGGATTTTTAATAGCCGTTTTGGTCATCCTTCGGGCTAGCACAGAGTAGGCACTCAATCAAGACTATGATACAGGATGCATGAATGACTGAATGAATTTACATGAATAAAAGCGCGCTCTCGACACACGGAAGCCTAGAGGTAGTAGGCTAAAATCCCGCAACAGCTGTCACGCCCGCATTAAAATCCTGGGTTCGACGCAGGCACGGGCTCCTCCTCCGGTGGGCGGTGCTGGGCGTGCATTTCTCTCCGCTCCAGAGCTAAGCACTGTACTCGCTGCCCGCGCCGCGTGCAAAGGTTTCTGGGAGCCGAGCCTCGGGGTCTCGGGGAAGGGGCGCCGGTGGCCGCCATCTTGAATTGCGAACCTACCCGCTACGTTCCACGCTAGGGGCGGACCGGCAACCTCACGCTTACCAGTAGCAGACACCGCCTCTGGGAACTGGGAAATCAGGGTACCCGATAGTACTACATTAATGGGTAAGTGGGAGTGATATTGGCCACGTTGAGTGAGCCTTGGGTTTGGTCATTTTGAGAGCTGGTAGTTCCTGGGGCCACTGTTTTTATTTACCCTTTTCTTTGCGAAGGGTGCAGGAGCAGGCTATGCTAAGGTCTGTCTCGGGTTCGCCAGAGCTAGACGGCTGTCGTGGGGGGCGTGGCAGACAGCCCTTTCCCTTGGCAGACGCGAGGGCGCGGGGAGTCGAGATTCCTTCAGACAGCCAGGCTGGCCCCGTGTAGAAGCTGTCAGGCAGCTGATCTCTCATCTTCTCGCTGCTCGTCCTCGCAGTTTCTCTGTAGTTCCTTTTCTTGAACATGGTGTTTGTTGTCAGACGTTGACATTCGTTCCTGGGACCTAACTGCTATCTGTGTCCGGCAGCTTATTAAACTTCCACAGTGTCAGGAAAGTCCGTTAGTCCCGAGGGCCTCCACCAAGCTGGATGCAGGTGCAGGTGCCTGGAGATGATCAGTCCTGACGCCGTTGAGCTTCTGTTTAACAGCCTGTCAGCTCTGTTCCAAGTAGAAGACTTAAATTGTTTCGTTGATAATGCTTGAGAAATGAAAAAATTTGAAAGCTGTGAAATAGCATTAGTATTGACTGTTGAGCTTTTTGAACATATTAAAAACCTTCTGATTTGATTGATTCTCTTAATCACAACATTCGATATAATTTGATTCATATTTTGTAGGACAGTGGCTTAGTTTCTTGGTAAACAAGTAACAACCCTGTCCTTTAGATCTTGAAGTATTACTTGTTTGGTTGTAGGGCCTCTAGTGGGCACATTTCCCCCTTTTGTACAGTCTTGTAATTTTACTCATGAGATAACCCAAACCCGTAAAAACAGAGGCTTTACTGGCATGAGAAATTCCGTTAGCTGAATATTAGAAAATGGAAATCCTAACTTCAGGTTCCAGTTACTTGTCCAACTTCAACATTGCTTTTCAGAGAACTAGGTGAAAAATAAGCTTTCGATTGATAAGAAATTCCTCTGTTGGGCAACTTTAAAGTGCCTGGACTTACGCCTTTGAAATGTGTTTTTGAGATTTATTTACCAGTGAATAAACAATTCATTCAATAAAGAACTGTAGTTATTTTCCCTAAACTTACCAGTGTTTTTTTTTTCTTGTTCTTCTTCCTAAAGTTGCCCTCCAGTGGACTCATGGTGACCCCATGTGTGTCAGGGTACGACTGTGTTCCATAGGGTTTTCAGTAACTGATATTTCAAAAGTAGAATGCCAAGTCTTTTTCATCAAGCTGCTTCTGTTGTTGTTGTTATGTGTTGTCAAGTCAGACCCAACTCATAGCGACCCCTCCTTGGGTTTCTGAGGCAGTATCACTACAGAAGTACATTGCCCAACCTTCCTTCCGAGGAGTGGCTGGTGGGTTTGAACCGC
>NW_006922183.1:166798-167809 GCF_000298275.1 Orycteropus afer afer
AAAATGCTAAAATATTTTTTACATATATTAGTACATGTGATAAAAAAAACCTTAGAGGCCAGTTGCCTACAAATGATTAGGTTTATTTCTGTGAACATTTTGTTTTACTAGAATATTATTTTATACTTATTAAGCACAGTTCAACAATTAATTCTGATATCCAGTTTGCTCTGTAATGAGCTCTGATCTATATTGTTCCCTTTCAAAGGCATTGGAATGCTGTAAGAATTCTTCTTAATGAGACAGAATATTTGTATATGAGACATATGTTTTTATATGAAATAGAATATTAGTCAACATTGTTATTACTAATAAAGTTAGCCTGAACTATTTCTAGTAATAACTATTTATAGGTGTACATGGTATTGCTGAAATAAGTTTATTAAAGTTTTATAGATACATTTGGTCAATTAAAATGCATTTTAATTACTAGAATGTTAATTCAAAGGCACAAAGTACTTTCTAAATCATTCTGAAGTCCTTAGTCCATACCATTCTATCTTTGGCTCCACTAATTAAAGTTTCTCACTGTCTTTGGGAGCTCTGGTGGCGTAGTGCCTAAGGCATTTGACTGCTAACCAGAAGGCTGGCAGTTCAAACCCACCACCCGTTCCTCAGAAGGAAGATTGGGCAATCTACTTCTGTAGAGATACTGCCTCGAAAACCCAAGAATTGGTTGCTGTGAGTTAAATCGACTTGAGGGCATGAGGTTCCCCACCCACCACTGTTTTTACCAGTGATCTAATTACCAAATCTGATGCCTGGTTTGGTAGTTAATAATAAGCCAATAATAATAAGCCATTATTGTGCCAAGAGATGAATGCATATGCAAAGGCATTCGACTGGTGGATCATAACAATTACAGATAAGTGGAATTCTGAGAAATCCAGAACAATTAATTGTGCTCATGAGGAACCTGTGCATAGATTAAGAGGCAGTTGTTTGAGCACAACAAGGGGATACTTAAAATCAGTTAAGGTGTGTGTCAGGGTTGTATCCTTTTATCTACTT
>NW_006922183.1:177472-180799 GCF_000298275.1 Orycteropus afer afer
GATTGTGGGGCTGGCGCGGGATCGGGCAGTGTTTCGTTCTGCTGTGCATGTGGTCACTATGGGTCGGAAACGACGGCACTTAACAACAACAGCAACCCTCACAAAGGTGCCATGCACCTTATTTATGTTACTAACAAGCTATCCAGTCCCTTTGGTGGGCCACAAGCACCTTATATTTGCGTAGTTACACAGAGTCATCTATCTGGTAGGCACCATGAAGACCATGGCTGTAAGAGCCATAGCAGGTAATTCACTGCACTACACCCTTTTAAAATAACTGTGAAGTTTTTCAGAGCTCCCTAAGGCACAGTTAGTAGCAAGGGCTTCTGAGCACTTTACTAACAATATAATTTTTCAATTCACTAGTCTTACATCTTTTATATCAGGGATGGCAGATATATCCCACCCTTTCCTTTTGTGTCCATTTCACAAATGCTGAGTGATCACAACATTCTCTCTGGCTGGATGTGGTTGCATCCTCAGAATTTGTCAGACTAACACTCTACACAGCCACTGCTCTTTCATGTTAAACTCAGACTGAAACTTTTCTTTATACTATCTTCTTCAAGCATAAATCCAGAACAGGTCATAATATCAGTGTTTATTTATTTCAGGTAATATCAAAATACCAGTATTGATAGTAATATATTATTAATGAGTTTATAATTCATTTTATAAAAATAAAAGTAGATAATACATTTATTTCAAGTATAAAATATTTACATAAAGCATTTTATAAGTACTTCCACATACCAATGATCATTTGAAGATTAACTGGGCAATACTTCATTCTATTATATATAAGGTCACCATTAGTTACTTGGGAACAGCTAATAACAACATGATAACATGTTATATGCTAATGTTTTTAAGTACATTAATAATAAACCATTTAAAAATAAGGTATATGAGTATTTCAGTGTTTACAAAGAGCTAATTATACTGGAGTACTAAAAACTGATATTATAGTCATGACTCATTCAACCTGTGGCCTGAGTTCTTAAGTATAGGAAGGGAGCCAAAAAAAAAAAAGCCAAAACCAGAAAACTCACACCATAGAGTTGATTTGATTAGATCCGAGTCATAGCGACCCCTCCTTGGGTTTCCAGAGCTCCCAATGGGAAGGGAGCCAGCCCCCACTCTGGTAGCATAGTGGCTAAGGCACTTGTCTGCTAACCAGATGGCTGGCGGTTCAAATCCACCAGCCACTCTTGGAAGGAAGATGGGGCAATCTACTTCCGTAGTGATACTGCCTCAGAAACCCAATGAGGGGTCACTATGAGTAGAGCCTGACTTGACGGCACATAGTAACACAACAACACTGAAGCCTAATACTGTAAGACGTTTTGTTTCATGAAAATAAGACATTTCAGTGTTAGCTATTTTTTGATCTTGCCAGAGCTGTAATGAGAAGTTTTTCACCCAAATTTTATTATTTCCTCACTCACAGTAATTTGTAATATGTATTCCACTTTCAGAGAGGTTAAAATGCTGGGAATGAGGTACAAGCTAGTATTTAGTATCAGTGAAATTAAGGTAAGGACTTTGTTTTAGACCAAAAACTATTATTTGTTTAATATTTTATGCCTAAAAATATTTGGGCATATTTCTCCAATCTTGATATGAGAATGAGGGAATGTATTCTTTGTACATAATTTTTGGAATGGGTTTTGCTGGTCTATCTAATTTGTGCATGTGAATTTATTAGCCCTAAAGTAATCAATTATCTTACATTTATTTTCAAAGCTATCGATATCTATTCTCGTTTCTCCTTTCCTTAAGATACCATGGCTAGTCCAGGAAAAGATAACTACAGGATGAAAAATTATAAGAATAAAGCATTAAATCCCCAAGAGATGCGTAGACGAAGAGAAGAGGAAGGAATACAGCTTCGAAAACAAAAAAGAGAAGAACAGGTAAGTTTTTAAATATCTAATTCTATCTGATACAAATACATTATCATACAGGTTTTAAAAGTCTGTTACTGCTTATTTTTAGGTGATTTTAAGTTGAAAAGTATTTTAGGAAATTGAATTTAGCTAAATATATTCTTTAATTTCTTAGACTCCAAAAATAACACTAGCTAATTTACTACTCAGAATTCTGTGCTATTTTTACTTACTGTAGTAGAAGGTCTGTCTTGTTTATCTCATTAAGTAGTTTAGTGTGGATTATAGAATTTTAGAGTGGAATTTAAATGTAAACAAAATTTGTGAGTAAGAATCCCATTATTTTGAAATTAATGGTATCTAATTCCTCCACTGGGGAGTCACTTCCTTAAGGACTAGGTGCTATTTCTTTTTCATTTTTATGTTCCTAGCACCTTATACATTGATTGACACGTGTAGATATTTAGTATATAATTCTCAACATAAGCCATTGGTAAAAGACCTGAGGTTAAGAATGATCCAAAGCATTCTGTGCCGGGCAGGAGCTCACCTAGACCAGAATGTTTGACATCTCACAGATTACGTCTTCTTGGTATACTGACATCGAGTTGATTGTGACTCACAGCTACCCCTATTGGGTTTCCAAGGCTGTAAAATCTTTACAGAAGTAGATTTCCTCATCTCCCTCCCGTGGAGCAGCTGATGGGTTGAACCTCCAACCTCCTGGTTAGCAGCCTTAACCACTAATTCACCAGAGCTCCTTTCATAGAGTCAATTTGACTCATAGTGATCCCTCCTTGGGTTTCTGAGGTGGTACCTCTGTGGAAGTCGATTGTCCAGTCTTTCTTCTGAGGAGTGGCTGGTGGGTTTGAACTGCCAGCCTTCTGGTTAGCAGTCAAATGCTTTAGGTACTATGCCGCCAGAGCTCCTATATAAGGACTAAGAAATATTAAATATTCACAATTTTAAATTATAAAATTTTTGGTTTGTTTTCATCATTTAAATGAAAAATGTAATTCTACGGGAGTTCAGTGTTTTATGGAATGCTCAGTGGATAAAGTGATTCTCTTTATTATAGTTGTTCAAACGCAGGAATGTCTCTCTGCCGAGAAATGATGAATCTATGCTAGAAAGCCCTATCCAGGATCCAGATATCAGTTCTACTGTACCCATTCCAGAGGTAAATATTACAAAACTACATTTCAAATTATACTTCAATAGTATTTTATAGATAATATATATAACAAATATTAGTCATGCAAAATATTTCAATGTTAAATTATGTTTTCTTTTGTGTGTTTCAGGAAGAAGTTATTACCACAGATATGGTTCAGATGATTTTTTCTAATAATGTTCATCAACAGCTAACAGCAACACAGAAATTTAGAAAACTACTCTCTAAAGGCAAGAATTATTTTTAATATGCTTATTTGATATA
>NW_006922183.1:183395-186423 GCF_000298275.1 Orycteropus afer afer
CAGTGTACCAAAAAGAATTGGTTGATGTTCATCCATTTCAGGAGGGAAGATATTATCAAGAACCAGTGGTATTGAAGGAAGAAGTCGAAGCTGCACTGAAGGAACTGGTGAAAAACAAGGCTCCAGGAATTGATGGAATACCCATTGAAATATTTCAACCAAGGGATGCTGCGCTGGAGGCACTCACATGACTATGCCAAAAGATTTGAAGACAGCTACTTGGCCAACTGACTGAGATGGATATTTGTACCCATTCCAAAGAGAGGTGATCTCACAGAATGTGAACATTATTGAACAATATTGTTAATATCATACTCAAGTAAAATCTTGCTGAGGATAATTCAAAAATGGTTGCAGCAGTATATTGATAGAGAACTTCCAGAAATGCAAGCTGGATTCAGAAGAGGATGTGGATTGAGGGATATCATTGCTGATGTCAGATGCATCCTGGCTGAAATACCAGAAAGATATTTACTTGTATTTTATTGACTATCCAAAAGCATTTGATTGCGTGGATCATAACAAATTATGGGTAACATTGAGAAGAATGGGAATTCCAGAACACTTAATTGTGCTCATAAAAAACCTGTACACAGAGCAGGAGATTGCCATTTGAACAGAACAAGGGGATACTGCATGGTTTAAAATCAGGAAGGGAGTGCATCAAGGTTGTGTCCTTTCACTGTACTTACTCTATCTGTATACTGAGCAAGTAATCCAAGAAGCCGGACTATATAAGAGGAACGTGGCATCAGGATCAGAGGAAGAATCATTAACAACCTACAATATGCGGATGACACAACTTTGCTTGCTGAAAGTGAGGATGATTTGAAGCACTTACTGGTGAAGCTTAAAGACTCCAGTCTGCAGTATGGATTTATATGTCAACATAGAGAAAACAGAAATCCTCACCACTGGACCAATAAGCAGTATCGCAATAAATAGAAAAAAAAAATTGAAGTTGTCAAGAATTTCATATTACTTTGTTCCACAATCAATACCAAAGGAAGCAGCAGTCAAGACATCAGATGATGTATTGCACTGGGCAAATCTGCTGCAAAAGACTGTTTTAAACTGCTTAAGAGCAGAGATGTCTCTTTGATGACTAAGGTGCACCTGACCCAAGCCATGGTATTTTCAGTTGCCTCGTATGCATATGAAAGCTGCACAGTGAATAAGGAAGACTGAAGAAGAGTTTATCCTTTTGTGTTGTGGTTTGGTGAAGAGTCCTGAAGGTAGCATGCACTCCCAAAAGAACTAACTAATCTGTCCTGGAAGAAGTGCAGCCAGAATGCTCCTTGGAAGTGAGAATGGCCCGACTTCATCTTACTTTCTCTGGTCATGTCAGAAGGGACCATTCCTTGGAAAAGGATATCATGCTTGGTAAAGTGGAGGTTCAGCAATAAAGTAGAAGGCCCTCAACAGGATGGATTGACTGAGCCACTGCAGTGATGGGTTCAGGTATAGCAAGGATTGTAAAGCTGGCACGGGACTGGGCAGTGTTTTGTTCTGTTGTACGTATGGTTGCTGTGGGTCGGAGCCAACTTGACACCACCTAACAACAACAATTACATTGAATTGCATATGTGGACTGATGAGATTTGAAAAATGCTCTTGGAGTCTTTGCTTTTCCTTTGAGAGCCTGAGAAGTATGTGATCATTATAGTATGTAGCACAGTCCCACTGATTAGTGAGCTATTATTTGCATTTATGTAGGTGACAGATGACAGTTATAATGTGTTTTACTCTTCTTGGATGGTGATTTGATTATGCTTGCTGAAAGTGTTTATTATGTTGAAGTAAAAAGTGTTGCCTTAGATCCACATCCATTACTGGAATAAGCAGAATAATTATCCAGCAGTTATTCCTTGTAGCCAGGGCTTTGCCATCTTATATTCTCTCTACAAAGCTTTGCTTGAGATCAAGGCCTGTACCTTAGTCATTGTCTGTACCCTACACCCCTATTTTGTTATGTTGATAGATAGGTAACTGCTGTCAAGTTGACCCCAGCTTGTGGTGACCTTAGATACAACAGAATGAAATGTTGCCTGGTCTCATGTCATCGTCACAATTGCTAACATGTTCTAGTCTATTGTTGTGGCTATTATGCCAATCCATCTTACTAAGGATCTCCTTAGCCCTTCCTCCCTGGCTCACTACTTCACCAAACATGATGTCCTCTAATTATTGATCCCTCTTGATGACACGTCCAAAGCAAGCTAGTCAGAAAGTGATCTGTTACGATGCCTAAAGTTTCTGCTGGCAAATTTTTGGAGGTAGATTGTCTGGCCTTTCTTTCTAGTCTGTCTAGTCTGGAAGCTCCTCTGAAATCTGTCCACTGTGGATGACCCTTCTGGTATGTGAGGTCCTGGTGGCATAAATTCCAGCATTACAGCAACACACAAGCCACCACAGTATAACAAACTGACAGATGGGTAGCAGTTACATTGGTAAAACAAACCAGCCAACCTACCTTTTGCCATCAGGTCGGTTTTGACTCATGGTGACTCTATGTTACAGAGTAGGGTTTTCTTGGATGCAATCTTTGTGGAAACATTACCAGGCCTTTCTTCTTCAGTGCCACTGGGTGGGTTTGAACTGCCAGCCTATCGATTAGCAGTTGATTGCAAACTGCTTGCAGGAACTTATTTCTTGTTGGCTTAATTATTCATTCAAAACTACAGCTTAATAAATATTAGCTCAGCTGCCTTAATTTTCCAAGAGAGACAATTTAGTAACATAGGCAGAATGATAAAAATCTTATAGTCAGGTCAACAATGATTATAACTTACTTACCTTTAGTTTTTTTATTATAGTATTTGTGCATAAATAAATTTAACATTTGCTTTTCATTCCTCATCTCCTAAACTAAAGTAGCTTAGTGGTATTAGGAAATTCTTATATAATCAAGAATGTCTTTCTTTTCCTACCCATATACTGTTGTTTTTGTAATAGGATTTTTAAAAATAATTAGTTTTTCATTGTGATTTGGGTGAAAGTTTATGGAACAAATTTGTTTTACATCCAA
>NW_006922183.1:186743-187970 GCF_000298275.1 Orycteropus afer afer
AACCCACCAGCCACTCCTCGGAAGGAAGGTTGGGCAATCCTACTTCCGTAGTGATACTGCCTCGGAAACCCAAGGAGGGGTCGCTATGAGTCGGGGTCGACTCGACGGCACATAACAACAACAACAACAACATAGTCTCTGGAGTTTTACCAGTCTCAAGTCAGACCAGTAAGCTTGATCTTTTTTATGATTTTGAGTTTTGCTCCACATTTTTCTTCCACTCCATCCAGGATCTCCAATTTTAATCCCTTTCCAGGTGGTTGACAGTGGTAGTTGGGCAACATCTAGTTCTTCTGGTGTCAGGGTCATGTAGGCTGAGGTGCACATGGTCTACTAGTTCCTTGGACTAATTGTTTCCATGGATCTTTGATTTTCTTCATTTTTCTCTGTTCCAACGAGGAGAGACCAGTTGTTGCATCTTAGATGGCTGCCCACAATAAGACCCCAGTTACTATTCAGCAAGGTAGAATGTAGAACAGTGTTTTTGTGCATGGTGTTATGTGTGTTGACCTTGATGTCCTCTGTGACCATGGCAGGCCCAACAACTCACTGCCTCAAGGTGTTTGGCTGTGGCTAAGAAGTTATCATAACTTTGTCCCAATTAGCTCTATTATATATATGGACATTTCTATAGTATATACAATTATGTGTATAGAAATATCATCTGCCAAACCTTTATATAGTCATGGGTATCTACCCTTTTGTCTACCAATATCTGATCATTTTGCCTGTCTGGTGGCGTAGTGCCTAAGGCATTTGACTGCTAACTAGAAGGTTGGTGGTTCACACCCACCAGCTACTCCTTGGAAGGAAGGTTGGGCACTCTACTTCTGTAGAGATACTGCCTCAGAAACCCAAGGAGGGGTCCCTATGAGTCAGTTTTTTTTTTTTTTTAAACTATGTATCAACCCATAGATTAATGTTTGCTGTTAGTGATAATACAGTATTGTGTATATAAAAGTATATACTTTTGTTGCCTCTATACCTCTTGTGCACCTCTCTGTGTCTTCCTTTTCCTTAGTGTTACACTGTTTACTCACTTTTGGTATATTGCCTTTCCTTTCACCCAAACCAGTATGTGTCTCTTACCTAGCTAGCAATATTCCCTGCACTCTCCTCCCCTTCCCAGAAATCAATGAAGCTTCTTTCCATGTGTAAACCTTTCTTTTTACGATAGTGAGCTCATACAATATTTGTCCTTCTGTGGTTGACTTATTTCACTCAGCA
>NW_006922183.1:188745-195255 GCF_000298275.1 Orycteropus afer afer
CATTGCCAAATATTTTTTCCCAAATTGTAGATTGCTTTTTACTCTTTTGGAGAAGTTTTTTGATATGAATAAGAATTTAATATTTAGATGGTCCCAGTCATTTAGTTTGTGTTCTGTTTATGAAAATTTAGTTATGTTTGATAATTTCTTTATGCCATAAATATGGGCCCCTAAGTTTGCCCATATTTTCACTTTGTTAAACTTCATAGTTTAAGGTTTTACATTTAAGACTTTGATCCATCTTGAGTTAGTTTTTGTGTATGGTGTGAGGTATGGATCTTGATTAATTATTCTGCAAATTGATAACCAGTTTTGCCAGCACCATTTGTTAAAGAGACTATCTCTTCCCTGTTTAATGGATTTTGGCTCTTTGTCAAAGAACAACTACCCATAGGTAGACGGATCTATTTCTAGATTCTCAATTCTGTTCCACTGGTCTCTGTGTCTGTCAATGTACAAATACCCGGCTGTTTTGACTACTGTGGCTGTATTGTAGGTTTTGAAATTGAGGAGTATGAGACCTCCTACTTTGTTCTTCTTTAGTAGTGCTTTGCTTATCCGAGGTCTCTTTCCTTTCCGTATAAAAGTAATGATTGGTTTTTCCATGACCTTAAAGAATGCTGATGGAATCTGGATCAGGATTGTACTGAATCTATAGATTGCTTTGGGTAATATTGACATATTCATAATGTTCAGTCTTCCAATCCATGAGCATAGTAAATCCTTCCATTTATGTAGATATCTTATAGTGTCCTGCAGTAGTGTTTTACAGTTTTCTTTGTATAGATCTTTTGTGTTCCTGGTAAGATTTATTCCTGAGTATTTTTATGTTTTGGTAGCTATTGTAAATGATATTGTTTTCCTTATTTCCTTTTCAGAAATATCTTTGTTGCTTTAGAGGAATCTGACTGATTTTTGAATGTTGATCTTGTATCCTTCCACTATGTTAAATCTTTCAATTAATTCCAGTAGTTTTCTTGCTGAGTCTCTGAGATTTTCCATGTGTAGGATCATATCTGCAAATAGGGATAGTTTTACTTCTTCCTAGCCAATTTGGGATCGTTTTATTTCCCTTTCTTGCTTTATTTTCCTGGCTAGCACTTCTAATACAATGTTAAATAGAAGTGGTGATAGAAGGCATATTTGTCCGGTTCCTGTTCACAAGAATTCTTTCAGTCTCTCTCTGTTGAGAATAATGTTGACTGCTGGTTTTGTGTATATGCCCTTTATTATGGTGAGAAATTTCCCTTCTATTCATATTTTACTGAGAGTTTGAATTAGGAATTGGTGTTGGATTTTATCAACTGCCTTTTCTGCATTGATTGATATGATCATGTGCTTCTTTTCCTTTATTTTACTTATGTGATGGATTATATTGATTGGTTTTCTAATATTGAACCATCTCTATATACTTGGTAGGAATCCCACTTGATCATGATGTTTTATTTTTTTTTATATGTTTTTGGAGCCTGTTGAGTAGGATTATGCTGAAGATATTTATGTCTTATGTTCATGAAAGATATTGATCCATAGTTTTCCTTTCAGTGGTATCATTGCTTGGTTTTAGTATCAGGGTTGTGCTTGCTTCTTAAAGTGAATTTGGGTGTATATCATCCTTTTCTATGTTCTGGAATGTTTAAGTAGGATTGGTGCTTCCTGCATGTTTGGTAGAATTCTCCAGTGAAGCCATCTGGGCCAGAACTATTTTTTTTTTACTTGGTAATTTTTTATGACCTGATCAATTTCTTCTTTTGTTATGTGTATGTTCAAATATCTACCCCAGTCTTTGTTAGTTTGGTAAGTAGTGTGTTTCTAGAAATATGTTCATTTCTTCCAGGTTTTCAAATTTGTTGGAGTGTGGTTCTTTATCTCTCAATGCCGTTGAGTTGGATCTGACTCATAGCCAACCCCCCCCCTTAGGTTTCTGAGGTAGTATCACTATGGAAGTAGATCACCCTGATATTTTCCTTTTTATTTTGGTTGGGTCTGTTGTAATGTCACTGTTTCATTTCTTATTTGTGGTATTTGCTGCTTCTCTTTTTCCTTTGTTAAATTTGTCAGTGGTTTGTTGTTTTTATTCTTTTCAAAGAACCAATTTTCTAGTTTTGTCGATTCTTTCTAGTTTAACTGTTCCATTTATTTCTGCTCAAATTTTTATTATTTATTTTTTTCTGGTGGCTGTAGTCTTTTTTTGTTCCTCTTTTTCTAATTGTTGGAGATGTTGAGTTAATGTGTTGATTTTGGGTCTTTTTTCTTTTTGGGTATTGCATTTTATTGCTATAAATTGCCCTGTGAGCACTGCTTTTGGTGTGTTTCAAAGATTTTGGTATGTTCTGTTGTCATTCTTGTTCGATTTAAGGGATTTTTTTAATTTCATTTTTTATTTTTTTCACCCTGCTGTTTTTAAACAGGGTGTTACTCAGTTTCCACAAGTTTGCTTTTTCCTTTTATTTTATTGATTTATACTTTTATAGCATTGTGATCTGAGATGTTTTGCAGTACTTCTGTGTTTTTCAATTTATTGAGGCTTGCTTTATGGACTAACATGGTCTATTCTGGAGAATGTTCCACATGCACTGGAAAAGAATATATATTGTGCTGCTGTTGTGTGAAGTGCTCTGTATATGTGTGTAAGGTCACATTGGTTGATGATATTGTTTAGTTCTTCTGTGTCTTTGTTGATTTTCTTTCTAATTCTGTCTTTCATTGAAAGTGCTGTGTTAAAGTCTACTATTACTGTGGAGTCATTTCTCTTTTCAGTTCTCTTAAGTATGATTATATATTTTGGTGCTTTTTCATTGGGTGCATAGATTTTTATTATGATTATGTCCTCTTCTTCTGTCGCTCCTTTAATCATTATATAATGTCCTTTGTTACCTCTTAACAGTGGTTTTGTCTTAAAGTCTATTTTATCATAAATTAATATTGCCACTCCTCTTTTTTGATTGCCATTTCCTTGGTATATATATATATTTCAACCTTTGATTTTTTGTCTGTTTTGATTTGTTTGTAAGGTGTATCTCTTGTAGATAGAATATTGATAGGTCATTTTTTTTTTCCATTTGGTAGCTCTTCTTTCTCTTCATTTAATCCATTTGCCTTCAGTGTAATTATCAACAAGTAGGAATTTATGGATGTCATTTTATTATTATTATTATTTTTTCTTGAGGTGCTGTTGATTTCTTGGTTCCATATAATTATGCTGAGCTCATTTTGTTTATGAATTTTTTAATCATTTCCTTCATTGCTATAGTTTTAGTATTTGCTAAATATTTGTGCCTGCCTTCCTTTTTCATTTTGATGAGGTTTATTAATTTTTCTTGAAGATACCCTGTGACTTATTTTCTTCCTAACTTTACAACAGTCTGTTCTATCTCAAAATCATCTTGACTTCCTCTCCATTTGTAAGTTCTGTACCTATTCTATTTATTCCCTCTTTTTGGTTTATAGTTGTCCTCATTTGCCAACTGATGTCTCTGGTTCCCTGTTTACAATCTTATAAGTTTATTTTGCTTTGGATACTCCTATATCTATATTGGCTTCTGGGTTATATTGTATGTGTGCTGTTGTTACTTCTCTGTTGAAAGGTGTTTTGGTTACCCAGTGCTGCTGTAACAGAAAATACCACAAATGGGTGACTGGAACAAACAGGAATCTATTCTCTTACAGCTTTGGAGGCTAGAAGTCCAAGTTCAGAATGCCAGGCTCTAGGGGCTGGGTGAGAAAGCCCCTTGACCTTGAGCTTCCGCTGTGCTGCTTCCTCCCGGCCCACTGAAGCTGAAGGCTGTCTTCACTCAGGCTGCTCCTGTCTGCTGAGGCTGGTAAACCCAAGGTCAACAGTAAAAAGGCACAGTTCTTATATTAACAAACCACACGGCACGCCACTAATTCAAGTCCAGAGACAGTCCCAAGATTGGCAGGAAACATGGCAGGTTGCTTGCTACATGATGACTTGGTTACATGCAGGGTCCAAGTGTGCCATAAAGCCAGAGACCTTCCTCAAAGTTGCTTCTTATATGCTGGAAGCAGACTATGTCCCTAAAGCAGCTACTTTGCTTCTCATAGTAGATTCCACCATGGAGTTGATTACCAGTCTCATGGGGAATACTACATCCAGCTGCCCAGCCACTCAAAACCAGGCCTAGCCAAGGTGACACATAACCTTAACTACCACAGAAGGAATCCCTTCAGCATCTTTTATAAAGTTGGTCTGGTTGAATTTCCTTCATTTCTATTTATCTGTAAATGTGCTTATTTTGCCATCATATGTGAGGGACAGTTTTGGTGAGTGGGTGGCAGTTTTCAATTTCAGGGTTTTGTATATATTATCCCATCATCTTATTGCCTGTATGGTTTTCTGCTGAGAAATCAGAGCAATTAGTCTTATTGGTTGTGTTTGGTTTTGGTAAGTTTGGTTATATGTCTTGGTGATATTATTAAGGGGTCTGTCTACTTTGGGGTTCATTGAACTTCTTGAATGCGTATCTTTTCATATTTCATTATATTAGAAAGTTTTCTTCCAAACTAATCTTTGACAATTGTCTCTATGATTTTATTTCTTTCTCCCTGTTCTGGTATGCCAGTCACATGTAAGTTATTCTTCTTGATGTTGTCCTACATAAATCTTATACTTTCCTCATTAAAAAATTTTTTTTTCCTAATTGTTCCCTTAACACAGTAGTATTGAGAGATTTGTCTTTACTGTCACTAATTTTGTCTTCAGTTGATTTGATTCTACTCTTTTGCCTTTTCAAAGTGTTATCTATTTCTGAAATCTTAGTATTCATCTTCTGGATTTCTATTTGCTGTTTTTGTATGGCTTCTAATTTTTAAAATTTGTTTCTTGTATTGTTTGCCTAAGTTGTTTAGAGTGCTTTTGTGTGTTTTCCTTAATTTTTTCAGAGTTTTCCTTGATTTTTTTCAGTATTTTGCTTGATCTATTTTTCAGTCCATTGAGGGTACCTAAATATAATTATTTTGAATTTTTTATCAAACAGTTCCAAAATCATTTCTTACTCAGGAAGGTTCTCTGGCTTTGCATTCTGGTCCCTTGTTTGTACTACTTTATCTTGCTTCTTTATGTAGGATTGTCAGTTGTTTCTGAGACATTGTGATATTGTAATATTTATATTTAATTGGTGATTGTATGTTGGTGTGAATGGCTCAGTTTTTTTCTTCTTCTTCTTTTCCCTTTATTTTGTTTTAATATATTCAAGTGAGCAGGGTGGTATGGTACTCTATTTGCTAGTTTGGCAACACTTAGGCACTTACCATATGTCTCCTGGTTGGGGTGATAGAGGATGAGAATGTGTGTTCAGATCTCTGCTAGCTTTTCATGTAGAGCAGTTGAGGGCAGGATGAGCTGGTATTGGCCACTGTCTATCATTGATCATGTGGTTCAGAAGCAGGTTGTAGCCCTGGGGCTGCATGAGGTATGGATGTGTTTGAGTTGTATGGGTTGTATGGATATGGTTGCTGTCTCCTACCCAGGGGGCCCAAAACAATAAACAAACAACAACAACAAAAATAGACGAAAAAACACAAACAGCATAAACAAACAACAGTCACAAAAAGATAAAATAATAAATGAAAAGGAAAAAGACGTATAAAGAGGAAAAAAAAAACCCAATATTTGAGGAGGGGAGGATAGAAAAGAAAGCAAGAAAAAAGAATAGTAAAGAAAACATAAGAGACTGCAAAAAGAGAAATAGATGGGAAGAGCAAAAAGAGAAAGCAGAAAAGAAGAAAGAAGGGAACCAAGCAAAGGAGAAAAAAGACCCAAGGAAGGGATAGAGAAAAAAAAATAAGAAGAAAGAAAGGACAAAAGCAAAAAGAATAATTTAAACAAACAAAAACAAAATTGAAGGGACGGGGTACCTAGCCTGTGTTCCTGCTGGCCAAGCAGGCAGTGCGGAGCAGGGCACCTGGTCCTGGTGCTAGTTCCTGTGTACCCAGAAGGCAGCTGGGTGCAGCAGGGTGCCTGATCCCAAACTAGTTCCTGTTGACCCAGAAGTTGTCTGGTGGTAGGGCACCTGGACATGGAAAGAGTTCCTGGGAATTATGAGCATAAGTTATAGCAAAATAGATAGCTAGGAAGAAAACTACCCCAAACAATACCTAGGTGAGTTACTGGAGAATCTCAAGAGGACCTTTTTTTTGCTGACGCCAAGGGAGAAAAAGTTCTTGATATTTAGACTGCCAGTATCTGAAATGTCTTTGTTTTAATTTTACATTAATTTTTTGAAGATTTGGTGATTCTCAAAAGCCTCTGCATTTCATCAAAATTTGTCAAGAATTCTAGATAGCCCAATAGTATTTCTATAAATAATTAATAATACCTCACCTAACTACACTGATGACATAACTTTGCTTGCTTGCTGAAAGTGAGGATGACTTGAAGCACTTACTGATGAAGATTAAAGAATACAGTCTGCAATATGGATTACATCTCAATATAAAGAAAACAAAAATCCTCACAACTGGCTCACAACTGGACCTATAAGTAGCATC
>NW_006922183.1:196490-197543 GCF_000298275.1 Orycteropus afer afer
AAGAGTTATTTTGTGTGTTCTAGTAATAGATGCAGGAGCCCAGGTCATTGTCTTTTCATGTCTGTGTAATAACTTAAAAAAATTCTTTTTTAATTTTTAGAACCTAATCCACCAATAGATCAAGTTATACAGAAACCAGGAGTTGTACAGAGATTTGTGAAATTTCTTGAAAGAAATGAAAATTGCACTTTACAAGTGAGTTGTTCTAAAATTTTCTTTTTTAACCTTTTTCTAGAAATAAAATGATTAAAGTTTCTAGTGAAAGAAATTTCTTCTGTACTCAGCATATTGTAAGCATTCAATAACTACTTGACAATTAAAGGAGAAAGTATCACCTTCTGGCCTTGGTCATGGTTCCACTGCTAGATTTTTCTAGAAATAATCTATTAAAAATTTTTGGAGAAGTATGTAAAATAATTCCTAATGTTAATAAAAAATTTTGTAGCGTCACCTTTAATAATTTTTAGGAAACCTCAAACTAAAATGCTAATTTAATGGTGTCTTGGTTCTCTACTGCTGCTATAACAGAAATACCACAAGTAGATGGCTTTAACAAACCAGAATTTATTCTTTTATAGTTTAGGAAGTTAGAAGTCCAAATTCAGAATGCCAGCTCTGTGGGCTGGGTGAAGACCCCTTAACTTTGGGCTTTAGCTCTGCCTCTGGTTCCAGGCCCACTGGAACTGGAAGGTTCTTCAGACTCATACAGCTACTGGCTGCTGAGGCTGATGAGCCCAAGATTGGCAGGTAAAATGGCACAATCCCAACATCAGCAGGCAAAATGGCAGGCCACTGGTTCAAGTCCAAGAACTGGTAGTTGAAGACTGGGCCAAATGCAGGATCCAAAGGTGCCAAAAAACCAGAGACCTTCCTCAAATCTTCTCCATATATACTGGAAGCAGGCCACAGCCTGAAGGCAACTACTTAGCTACTCACAGCAGATTACCTCATAGAGGTGATTACAATCTCATCATGGGCAATAACTACATCCAGCTGCCAAGCCATTCAAAACCACATCCCAGCTAAGTTGACACAACCTTAACTACCACAGTT
>NW_006922183.1:199553-200211 GCF_000298275.1 Orycteropus afer afer
ACAGGAGTTTATTCTCTTATAGCTTTGGAGGCTAGATGTCCGAGTTCAGAGTGTGAGGCTCTAGGGGCTGAGCTGGAGGCTTTCTCCACTTAGGCAGCTGCTGGCTGCTGAGGCTAACAAGCCCAGAGTCAACAAATAAAATGGCATAATCCCGGTATTACTGCGTGACAGACACATCAGGGCACTAGTTCAAGTCCAGAGACAGTGCAAGATTGGCAGGAATCATGTCAGGCTGCTAAATGAAGACTTGGCTACATCCAGGGTCCAAGCGTGTCAAAAGCTTGAGACCTTCCTCAAAGCTACTCTAATATACTGGAAGCAGACCACATCTCTACGGCAGTTACTCAGCTGCTCCAGTAGACTCCACTACAGAGTTGCTTACCAGTCTCACCGTGGGGAATAACTATACCCAGCTGCCTCACCACTCAAAACCAGGCCCAGCCAAGTTGACACATAACCTTACCTACCACAAACGACTATAGCAGTACAGAGACAGGGAGTGGCTGGCCAGAATTTCAAGCTATATTCAGGAGAATGTAGAACAAGGAATATCAATGCTGACATCAGGTGGATCTGAGCTGAAAGCAGGGAATACTAGAAAGCTGTGTACCTGTGTTTTATCAGCTACGCAGAGGTATTTTACTGTGTAGATCATAAA
>NW_006922183.1:200446-205859 GCF_000298275.1 Orycteropus afer afer
GATAACGCAGATGACACAACCTTGGTTGCCCCAAATGAAGATGATTTGAAGCACTTACTGATGAAAAGTAAAAAGCAACATAGTCTTTAGTACAAATTATACCTGTACATGAAGAAAATGAAACTCCTTACAATAGGAACCAACAAGCAACACCATGGTAATGGAGAAAAAAATTGAGGTTGTCAGTGATTTCATTTCAATGATTTCATTCTTCTTGGATCAAATATCATTGACCATGGAACTAGGAGTCAAGATATCAAATGACTTTATTGCATTGAACAAATCTGCTCTTTTAAGTTTTAAAAAACAAAGATATCACTTTGATGAATAAAGTGCGCTTGACACAAACCATGCTTGGTTCAGTTGCCTCATATACATGTGAAAGCTAGACAATTAGAAAGGGAGATAAAAGGAAAACTGATGCATTTGAACTGTGATGTTGGTGAAGAATATCGAATATGCTGTAGTCTGCCAGAAGAACAAAAATACCAGTCTTAGAAGAAATACAACTAGAGTGTTCCCTCGAAACAAGGATGGTGAGACTTCCCTTGCTTACTTTGGATATATCATCAGGAAAGCCAGTTGCTTGAAAAAGGTATGTTTGGTAAAGTTGAAAGACAGTGAAAATGAGAGAAACCAAGGAGCTGGATTGACACAATAGTTGCAACAATGTACTCATACATACCAACAATCAAGAGATGTCTCAAGGCCAGGCAGTGTTTTGTTCTGTTACACACATAAAGTTGCCATGAGTCAGAGGTGGCAGCTAACAGTAGCATACCTAGTTTATCAGTGCCATTGTAATTAATGAATGACTGTTCCTGATATTTTAGTAACTTGAAATTATAATTTAGTAAATAGTCGTTTTCATTTATCTGAATAATTTGGGAAGTGTCCTCATATTTTAGGTATAAACAAAGCTATGTGTTGCACAGCTAAATGTTTTCTGTCAGTTTCAGGGCTGAATTTTATTGAGACTGTTCACAGCAAAGGTCTCTGAGGAAAAGTGCATGTTTTTCATACAGTCTTATTGGCAGTTAATTTTCAGAGTTCTTTAGGTGTTGGTGCTAATAAAGACTAGAGATTATAAAATTCAGTTCCTCTGTATTACGTTTAAACCCTAAAACTGAAGACTTTAAGTGTCTAGGTATAAACAGATCTGTAACAACTTAGTGTGTTCACTGCTATGGCAGAACTATAAACAAAGTGCTTTGAAAGCACAGAGAACCTTGCAGCTTAATCTGTGTAGCGGAAATCGAGGAAGACTTCACAAAGGTAGTGATACAGGGCAAGTCTTGAGGATAAATGACAGGCTGAAAAGGAAAAAATTAATTTTTGGTTTAGAGAATAGCAAGTGCAGTGAGCACAATGTATTCAAGAACACTGGGGCCTTGAGCATTTATTAATCACTCTAATTAGGAGCCCTGGTGGTGTATTGGTTAAGTGCTCAGCTGCTAACCCAAAGATTGTTGGTTAGAACTCACCCAGTGGCTCCATATGATCAATACTTGGTGATTTGTTCCTGTAAGGATTGTGGCTTAGAAAATCCTATGAGGCATTTCAGCTTTGTCACATGGCATTGCTATGAGTTGAAATCAACTTGATGGACCACCTAACAACAACATAATTAGAACCATGGAACCCCTGGATGATACAGTTATTTAACACACTCAGTTGTCAACAGAAAGGATACAGATTTGAGTCTACCCAGAGGTGCCTTGGAAGAAGGGCCTGGTAATAAACTTTCCCCAAAACCAGCCATTGGAAACCCTTTGGGCCATTGTTCTACTCTGACACACATGAGATTATCACTAGTCAGAGTGGATTTGACAGTCACTAGCTTATAATTAGAACCCAGTGAAAGTCAAAGGAGCCCTGGGGGTGCAATGGTTAAGTGCTTGGCTGCTAACTGAAAGGTCAGTGGTTTGAACTGACTGGTGAGTGACTCTATGGGGGGAAAGACCTGCTCCTATAAAAAGTATAGCCCAGGAAATCCAATGGGAACAGTTCTTCTCTGTCCTATAGGGTTGCTCTGAGTCAGAATCGACTTGATGGCACACAACAGCAGTGAAATTCAACAGCTGTAAGCTATAAACTTTGCCTTGTTACCTGAATTCATATGAAATATGCTAATTCAGACCATTGGTCTCTGTCTAATAGGGCTCAAACTGGGCAATCTACAGGCCATATTGCCCCACAAATGAGTTTGGCCTGCATGTGTTTGAAAAGACATGAATTGCATGCTGTTTAAAACATTAGGTGAAATAGTTGGGAAACCTCAAATGAAAATCCAGTTTTAGCTTCTTTGGACAAATCAGAAAAGTTGGCATCATTGCCTCATGGTATGGATGGAATGGACTCAGTAGGAGCTCTGCTCTTTTTTAGTAATAATTGCTCTCCAGTTTATAACAGTTCCCACTTACTCATATCACTCTCTTTATGTTAATTGCCTCCCTGTAGGCATGTGAGGAATTTATGACTTCCTCAGTAATGCTTTCTTTGGGGGATAACCAAGGAGAATTTTATGCAGAAATGTTTTAATTGTCCTTAAGTTTATTTCATTATCTATAGTTGGCAAGGACTGTGGTCTCCATTGTTTCTGAAAATAAGTTCTTCCCTTAACTTAAAAAAATTTATTAGTCCTACATGTGATAGTAATTATACTTTCCTGTTTTTCAGTAATAGTTATATGCATTTCTATTTTATCTATCATAATGACATATATGTTTATGTGAAAAGTTGTACATTTATGCCAAGTATTTTTTAAAGCTATAAGTCAGTACTTAGTTTGTGGATTTGCAGGTTACTTTTAATAATTTAGAGGAGCTCTGGTGGCACAGTGGTTAAGTCATTTGACTGCTAAATAAAAGATCAGTGGTTTGAACCCTCTAGCTGCTCCATGGGAGAAAGATGAGGCAGCTGCTTCTATAAAGATTTATAGATTTGGAAACCCTACCAGACAGTTCTACTCTGTCTTACCAGGTCGCTATGAGTTGGAGTCAACTCTATGGCAGTGGGTTTGGTTTTCAGTAATTTACTAGTTTACTGTTTGGGAACCAAGGGCTGAGTTTTCTTAGTTGTTTTTGTATGAATCCATCATATATAAGCATATCTGAACTGTAATTGAATTGGTACGTTAAACCTCTCAGAAACTCTTTTGCTTAGAGGAGTAACAGAGGTCCTAGTACTGGCTCTGCTAATAGAGTTCTTTTACCTTAAATCACCTAACTCTCTGGACTTCATATTTTCTTATTTCCTTTTGTTGTTGTTGTTGTTGATAGGCACTTGCCTTGTTTCTACATTTTGCCTGTTGTGAATAATGGTGCAGTGATCATTGGTGTACAAGTATCTGTTTGAATCCCTCCTTTCAGGTTTCTTGAGTGTATACCTAGGAGTGAAACTGCTGGGTCATGTGGTAAATTATATGTTTTACTTTTTGAGGAACCACCAAACTGTTTTCCACAGCAATTGTATCATTTTATGATTTTCTTGTTTCCTAAATGAGGTTGAAACTAGGTTATCTCTAGGGAAACAAAGGTACCTTTTATGATTCTAAGTTTCATAAGTTTATTGTTCTATAAAATAGTGCTTCTTAGTTTGAAACTGTTCCCATTAGAACACTTGGCTCTTTAATTGTAAATTCTCGGAGTTTTGTGAATTATAAATTCAAATGTGTTCATGTATTGTTAGTGATTTTATAATTTTCATTATATCCTTTCTCAGTTCTTGTTTTCCCAGGCCAAGGAATCCTTTTTTATTTTTTTAACTATGAATTTTAATCTATGAAATCTGTCTTCATGTTGAATCTTATTAATCATAAGTCAGTCTTTTTTTAAAACCTGTTAAGTATTTACTCCTCTTCTTTCCTTCTCCTCTCTGACATTTCTTTGGTATGTTTCTTTATTTTGTTTTTATTTTTCTTTAGTTTGAAGCTGCATGGGCATTAACTAATATAGCTTCTGGAACTTTTCTACATACCAAAGTAGTGATTGAAACTGGGGCTGTTCCAATTTTTATCAAACTCCTTAAGTCAGAACATGAAGATGTTCAGGAACAGGTAATTTCTGATTTGAAATTTTATTTCAATAAAATATTTCAATATTTACTAGGTTTTAATATTTTCTTGAAAGTACCATCTGTGATTATGATTTGACATTTAATTTTGTGCTCTACTATTTGTACATTGCAGTTTTAAAAATACAGTCATTTCTTTTCAATGCCAAATTAGAATGGAGTGAAAATAACTTTCTTAGGTATAATTCTAGATTCTTTATAAGTATGATCTCATCTATGAGAGTGTTTACTATTTGTATTTATAAGACAGCATACTAAGACCCAGGAAAGGTAACAACTTATACAAAGTCACAGCAAATGGCTGAACCAGATTTTAAAACTGGGCCTTTCCAACTCCATTTAAATTCAGAGATGACAAACTATGCTCTTTATTGAACTTCAGAATAAGCATTTCACTGGTATATAAGGAAATTAAAAAACAAAACAAAACACCTCAAAACAACCCTGTCTTTCAATTTGTTAAAAATATTAAATTATATTTTAAAAGTTTTCATATTTTATTCCCCTGTTGTCGATGTTGTTAGTTGCTCTATTAGCTGAAAACTATCACTTTGATTATTCTATCCTAAGATGTCATTCTTAAGAAAGAACATCTTATTTAAGATGGTTTTGTTCTTGTGTGCCACTGAGTTGACTTCTACTCATAGTGACCCTATAGGACAGTAGAACTGCCCTATGTGGTGTCCAAGATAGTAATCTTTATGGAAGCAGACTGCCACATCTTTCTCCAATGGAGTGACTCATGGGTTCAAACTGCTGACCTCTGGGTTAGCAATTGAGCACTTAACCACTATGCTACTAGGATTCCTTTTATTTAAGATACTGTACACATTATTGAAAGATGTTGATATTAGTTTAATAATGTACATCCTTCTTAGAGTATTTTTTTCTTATTTTTCTAAGGCTGTTTGGGCACTTGGTAATATTGCTGGTGACAATGCAGAATGCAGAGACTTTGTTTTGAACTGTGAAATACTTCCACCACTCTTAGAGTAAGTCCTTTATCACAATTAACTTAATACTTATTTTAGAAAAGGAAACTATATTTTCCTTATATTTCAGAATAGACATTAAGTTCTTCAGTGATGCTTTTAAATTTGTCATGTTTAGCCATGCCTGCAGTAGTTTGAAAGTAGGTAAAACAAGGAAGATTTTTTTCAAATTAAATTATGCTTGTGTCTTATATTCTCTTAAGCTGTACTTAATAGTGGCCATTGCTTTCTTCATGCTTTCTGTATTGAAATTATTGTTCTGTGGAACAAGGACGTTTAGTAGTTTACAACTGAGTGAAAGTTTAAATACTGGCAGAGCAGGGAGTCTTTAATATGTGAACAGATAG
>NW_006922183.1:206139-208768 GCF_000298275.1 Orycteropus afer afer
AAGTTCTGTACAGAAGTTATATAAAATTAATTATTTGAAAAATAATTATCTACCTTGATTGTTATTCTCTAAAAGGATCTTTATTAAGTTAAATAATAGTGGTAAGTAGTGATTAAAAACAAAATAAGGGTGTTGAAAGGAAAATTATTACTGTTACCTCTGTGCCATTTCCTGTCCTCTCCAGCTGAGGAATAGGAAGAATAAATTTCTAGACAATACTTTGCAAAAGACATTTTACTCCTTTAGGAGAGTAGTGAAGGAGCTCTGGTGGTGTAGTGGTTAACCAAAAGTGCTAACCACAAGGTCAGTGGTTAGAACCCACCAGCTGCTCCGTGGAAGAAAGATGAGGTGATCTGCTTCCGTAAAGATTTATAGCCTTGGAAACCCAATGAGAGTCTCTGTGTGTCAGAACTGAATCGATGGCAGTGAGTTTGGTGTTCTTTGAGAGAGAGTAGTTTTCTGTGGATAAAAGTAATTCCTTAGCATGATTTTGTTCAACTAACATTGAGTACCTATTATGTGAAGGCCACTGCACTATAATTTCATTTACTTTGGGCTCAGCGTAAGTTACTGTTCCATAATATTTGCAAATTCAGCTGAGCAGTCAAATAAAATACTGATTTATTAGAGTTCACTCTCAGTATCATGAGGAGCCCTGATGGTGCTTTAGTACTCCACTGCTAATCAAATGGTTGGCAGCTGCTCTGTGGGAAAAAAATGGGGCAGTCTGCTTCCATAAAGATTTACAGCCTTGGAGGTGCTGTGGTGCAGTTCTGTTCTGTCCTATAGGGTTGCTATGAGTTGGAGTTGACTGGATGGCAGTGAGTTTGGTTTTTGGATCGGTGCCATATTGAAATCCATACTACTTTCAGCCTTTCAAGTTCAGATTTTTCTGGTCTGATTATATAGATTTTAGGTTAACTGAGCGCTTTTTCTTTTTACTTTTGATTCTCTGTCTCTAGATCACTTTATAATTGTTAATATCTCAAATAGGTAGTGATTTATGGACTAATAAATTAGCATTCTCAGGGCTAATCCTTTTAAAACCAAATTCACTGCTGTGGAGTCGATTCCAACACATAGCAACCCCTTGGGTTTCTGAGGTGGGGTCTCTACGGAACTAGATTGCCCTGTCTTCCTTCCAAGGAGTGGCTGGCTGCTGGGTTTGAACAATCTTCTGGTTAGTAGTCAGATGCCTTAGGCACTAAGCAGCTAGAGCTAAGGAGCTTTTAATCATGGTATTATGGATTGAATAATGTCCCCTGAAAAATATGTGTTGTTTATCCTAACTCCTATACGTGCAGCTAATACCATTTAGAAGTGGGTTCTTTTTATTATGTTAATGAGACAGTATTCGTGTAGGGTTTGTTTTAAAGTTTTCTCTTTTGAGATACAAAAGAGAAGATTAAGCAGGCAAGCTTAATAAAGGGAGAGAAAGGTACAAGCCACACGATCTTCAAGGAATCTAGAAACAGAAGCTGAAAAGAAACAAGGACAGTCAACAGAGAGAAAGCCATTCCCTAGAACTGGCACCTTGAATTTGGATGTCTAGCCTCCTAAACTGTAAGGAAATAAATGTCTTTTGTTAAAACCACCCATTTGTGGTATTTGTATTATAAGAGCACTAGAGAACTAAGATAGGAGCCTAAGGTACTTGACTGCTAACCAGCAGGCTGGTAGTTCAAACCCACCAGCCACTCCTTGGAAGAAAGGTTGGGCAAACTACTTCTTGAGTGATACCGCCTCAGAAACCCAAGGCTATGAGTCAAGTCTGACTCAACGGCACATAACAACAACAACAACAAGGATAACTAAGATAGAATTTGGTATCAGGAGTCCAGTGCTGCTCTAACAAGTATCTACAGTTGGGAAGTGATTTTGGAATTGGGCAGTGGGTGGAGGCTGGAGAAGTTTTAAGGTACCTAATACTAAAAGCCTAGGAGCTCTGGTAGTGTAATGCCAGGTACTTGACTGCTAACCAGAAGGCTGGTGGTTCAAACCCACCAGCCACTCCTTGGAAGGAAGGTTGGGCAATCTACTTCCATAGTGATACCACCTCGGAAAGCCAAGGAGGGGTCACTATGAGTAGGATCCGACTCGATGGCAGTGAGTTTGGTTTTGGTTTAATAGTAAAAGGCAAGATTACCCTGAAGAGACTGTTGGTAGAGTTATGGGCATTGAAGGCATTTCTGGTGAGGGCTAAGAAGGAAGTGAGGAGAGTCAGAAAGTATCATCTTAGAGAATACATATGACCCAGCAACAGAATGTTGCTAAACATATGGATGTTAAATGTGTTTCTGATGAGGCTTTAAAAAGCGATAATGAACATGTGATTGGACAATGGAGGAAGAGTGCTGCTTTTTATGCAGTGGCAAATAACTTGTCTGGGTTTTGCTGAAATGTTTGGTGGAAGGTAGAACTTGTACGTGATGACCTTGGATATTTGGCTGAAGAGATTTCTAAGCAAGATTGTCAGTGGGTTGCATGGTTTCTCCTTGCCACTTCTAGTAAAATGTGAGAGGAAAGAGACGGACTTAAAAATGCAGTGTACAAAATGAAAACAGAACTTAAAAATTTGGAAAATTCTGTTGTGCACACCAAGAACATGTATCGTAGAACTGAGGACATG
>NW_006922183.1:209508-211161 GCF_000298275.1 Orycteropus afer afer
AAAATCCATACTCCAAGTCCAAAATCTCATCTAATGAATCATCTAAATCAAGTAGAGATGAAACTCTAGGTGTATTCCATGCAAGGGCAAAATTCCTCTTCATCTGTGAACCTGTGAAATCTAGAATACAAGTTATCTGCTTCCAAAGTACAAGGGTGGAACAGGTACAAGGTAGTTTTTTTTTTTTTTTTAAACAAATAGGAGAAATTGGCAAAGAAGTTCCACAACACAGAGCCAATATTAACCTTAGTGCAGTGGTTAAGCGTTTCACTGGTAACCAAAGGGTTAGCAATATAAACCCACCAGCCACTGTATGGAAGAAGATTTGGTAGTCTGCTACCATAAAGATTATAGTCTTGGAAACCCTATGAGACCATTCTATTCTGTGGTAAAGGGTAGTTATGAGTTGGCATCAACTGGATAGCAGTGAGCTTGGTTTTGGTTTGGATTCTCCAAAGTATCTCACTCCCCAGCTTTTCTACTCAGGCTTTCAGTGTATCTGTTCATCCTGTTACCTTTTGTTCCAGGTGTTTTCAAGGAAACTTTCTCCTGGTAGCCTCATCTTCAAATTTCAGAGTTCTTAGTTAGGCAAAAGAAAGGCAAGCCCTTTACATGAGCCCTTCACAGAACTGCTAGCAAGGTCAAAGCAGATAAACACAATTCCTTGGGAATAAAGTCTGCTTTGCTCTCCCTCTACAACTGTGAAATGACATTAGGAATGCAAACTGTCATCTCCAGTACCACTCCTGGACCAGGGAAGGTAAGGGTAATGCCACAGCTGTTGTATAGGGTTTTATCTTAGAAATTAATAGATATTGAAGTTTGTCATACATAAACTTGTTTGGGTTCTTGCAAGGTAGTCATTGCAAGGAATGGAGGTAAGACCTCACAACATTCATTTAGAACTGGAGACTCAGAATTAACCATTGAAATTACAGTGTTTTAGTTGATTGGTTATAGTCCATATCTTTAAACTTCAGGCTTTTACCTTTTAGGATGGGCCTCAGGAGGAACTTAACTGCAACTCAAACTCAACAGAGATCCCTTGTAGCTAGGAACCGGGGTCAGTATCAATGGGCCTTCTCAGCTCCATATCTGCATTCTCTCTGTGAGTGAGCAGAAATTTAGAATTAATAGGTGAATTTGTCACCTTAGCTCTGCTTGATAAGGGCCAGTGTGATGTCAAAGACTGGTATGCTGTGTGTTTTCTCCAGGGTTAGATATTAGCTGAATCATGCATCTTTTCTTTAAGGTTAGAGATTAGGGAAGTTGTTTAGATTAATATTTTAAGGCTAATTTACAGAGATTAATTATATTTGTCTTCTTTTATCACACAATTTCAGGTCAAAGTTAATTGAAAAGGTGTTTACCTCATTCTTTACCTACTTTTGTGTTTCATTATCTAAGTAAACTTTCTTATGATTCACACTTTTCTGATGACATAGTTAATGTTAGGTAGCCTCACAAAGGTAGACTTTCTTCTAAGTTCATATTATAAGTGTTTATACATATATATTTTGAAAGCATAATAATGACTTAAAACCTTAGAAAACCTAACCAAACCCACTGCCTAGAGTTCATTCTAACTCAGAGTGACCCTATAGGACAGAGTACTGCCCCATAGGGTTTCTAATCCTATTAATCTTTACAGAA
>NW_006922183.1:234046-238356 GCF_000298275.1 Orycteropus afer afer
ATTGACCCATGTGACTTTAGTTTTGTGTATTTCACTGTACATAAATTATGTTTTGATAAAATTGTATTAAAAAAAAAAAAACTTGGCAGCTTTGGGAACCCTATGGGGCAGTGCTAGTATGTCCTGTAGAGTCACTGTGAGTTGAAATCAACATGATGGCAGTGGGTTTTTAGTGTAACAGTCATGTCATTTTCTCTTAGAAGTAAGCTTTTAAAATATGATTTATCATTACAAATGAAGAAAATGAGATTCCTAGCAAATGTGTCACTTGTTTCCTGTCACAGAGCTTCTCAGATTAAATGTCACAGAGTGTCTCACCTCTGTGACATTGATTCAGAGCAATGAGTTAAATTTCTACAGTTAATTGAAAGTAGTGTATCCAGTGAAAGGGATTTCGGGTCTCAGGCTGTGAGAAGCATGGGAAGAGAATTAGAAGCTAGAGTTGTTTCCATTGTCTCTCAGTGACACGACAGAGGAAGACATTTTGTGTGAAATCATCACTTCAGCTTGGTTTCTGGACAGGACCACAAACTGTTCTAACTGCTTCTTTCAACATCATCTGAGTTTTTGCAGTCAGGAAGCATGCACACAATGACTTTATATTTGTGGTTAAAAACCAAGAGATGGAAAGAGCACTGAACTACAGGTTGGGAGAGGTGCATTCAAGAGAAACTCTACCCCAAGTATCTAAGTAATCTTGAGAAAGTACACAACCTTAAAGCAACATTGTAGTGGTAAAGTATGTGGGAAGAAAACTGAAGTTCAACACCTTACTGTTGTTGCTGCTGTTAGGTATCATCGATTAGGTTCTGACTCATAGCCCCTCCCTCCCCCAATAAAAGTTATAGTTTACTGGCTTTTTAAAAAACAAGGGAAAACTCATCTAAAAACACCAGAACATAAAAGAAGCAATTAACACTTTTTATATGTAAAGTATTTATGTATATTTAACAGATAGCTATATCTGAGGAGAGATTAAAGAATATATTAGGTTGCTGATTTTAAAAAAAACAAGGCATATAGACTCAGAAATTATCATGGCATTAAAAAGTGCCAACATGTGAGTGCTACACTATATGCCAAGCATTGCTTCTAACGTGCTATATGGATTCTTACTAATTTAACAGTACCTTTTAGTCCTTGTTTTGCAAATGAAGAAATTGGCATTTAGAGAGAATAAGTAATTTTCACAAGATTACACAAATAGTAAATGGTGTTTGAACCTTGATATGTCTGATTTGAAGGCTGGAAGGATCATAGAACTTACCTGATTGAGCCCCTCTGAAACTCAGAGAGGTGAAGTGATTTGCTTACACCCATAACTAATAAATTGCAGTGTTAATGCTAGAGACATTAAAAATCTCTATTGTCTTGTAGTATTTCTTTTTTAGTGAAGTTTTAGGGCTTTGTTACATTAAGAAATACAATTTTAGTGAATTCCATTTTATGACCCTTCAGAAATACATTTTTTGTACTTTGTGCAGTTTTACTACTCAAATGATTGATATAGTCCTATTAAAGTACATGTAATGAGTGAAATGAAGATTATTTAAGTTAGATCATATTCAGTGATCATTATATTAAACACTTAACTGAAACATTTACACTTGTCTTGATTTTGGTATGCCTTTGGTTGGGGGTGTGTGTGTGTGTGTGTGTGTATTAATTTAGACATGGACATGAGATCTCAAATACATACTGCAATATTTTTAAAAAACTTCTAAATTATTATATCAGTTATCTCATTCAATATAAAATAGGAATCAGTTTCATATTCATAAATCTGATCTTAATTTTTCAAAATAGAGTGTTTTTATTTCTCTGGTATTTGTATGATATAAATTTTATTTTTTAAAATGAGCTTTCATATTTTGCTGAAGAAATTTGTTTTTAGAGAGAAAAAAATCTAAACTATTGCTTCTCTCTTCCCTTCCAGGTTTCACCTTGCTTAAATGTCCTGTCACGACTGTTGTTTAGCAGTGATCCAGATGTGTTAGCAGATGTTTGTTGGGCCCTTTCTTATCTCTCTGATGGACCCAATGATAAAATTCAAGTAGTCATTGACTCTGGAGTCTGTCGAAGACTGGTGGAACTTTTGATGTAAGTATAACTTATTAATAATTGTATGATTGTATATTAAGTCTAGCAGATTAGCAGCCTCATACACATTTCAAAAGTCAATGTCTTCAGGAAGAGTTGAAAAGAAGCTGGCTTCACACTTTGCAGAAATGACTTAAACTTGTATTTTGCATCTGATGAGGATGGGCAGGTAGGTCCAATTGGGAGATGAGGCCACAAAGTGAGGGTGGCCCCTGCCAGAGCAGCAGACAAACAAATGGAGTTGGGAGTTGGAGCCAGCATGTGCTAGGAGAGCAGTCTAGCTATGCCAGGAGATGTAGAGAGATTATGATAATGGCAGCCAAGTTTCTTATTCTCAAAGAATGGAGATAAAATATGGAAGAGGGGAAAGCCAGAATAATCCTGTGGTGGTAGATTAGAATTAGAGCTATCAATGTGAACTCACGGTTTTTAACATAAAGAGATAAATGTGGAAATATATGTGTAAATGTTTGTGTGTATGTGTATGTGTACCCTGTGAAAGAGCCTGGGAGCAGTGACATCCCTATAGTAACATGCTAAGTTCACTGACTGCCCGTATCTTTGTTTCTAAACACAACTTTCCACTAAAAGGAACCAAGACTTTTGGAGAAATGGTCACTTCCAGGGCTGCAATTGAGATAAAATAGTATGAACCCAGAAAGGAAGGTGTGACCAGAGAATGGAGAAATGTCAAAAGGACACAGAAGCCCACTTGAAGGGGCTTCCACTGTCCAAATCTGGAACAATTTGAGCATCAAAATATAGTAATGTGTTACAACTTACTGAATAAAATAGGGACCCATGAGACCACAGTAAAATGGGTAGGTAGGTAAGTAGATGGATGGGTGGGTGGGTCGGTAGATAGATAGATAGATAGTTAGATAGATGGAATAATGTTATTAGAAAATCGGTATTGGCTCCCATACTAATCCTAAACCAAACCTGTTGCCATAAAGTTTGTTCTGACTCCTAGTGACTCTGTAGGACAGAACAGAACTGCTCTATAGGGTTTCCAAGGCTGTAATCTTTACAGGAGTATACTGACTGCCACTTCTTTTCCCTGTGGAGCAATTGGTGGGTTTGAACCACCAACCTTGTCATTAGCTCCCAAGTGCTTACTAATAATTTAAATGATAAACAACAAGAGATGATAAAACTAGTGCTAAAAGTGGTTAAGGAATGGGATTTTACATAGTCTTAAAGTATTCCCTCATGAAATACTGATCTCAAAGGGAGAAGAAATAATGTTATATTATAAAAATCTGGCAGATAACCATTTTATTAAGTGGTCAGAGTCAGCACTACTTTAATATGATAAAATAGATATATGCTACCCAATAAGAAGGAGCTCTGGTAGCATAGTGCCTAAGGCACTTGACTGCTAACCAGGAGGCTGGCGGTTCAAATCCACCAGCCACTCCTCGGAAGGAAGGTTGGGCAATCCTACTTCCGTAGTGATAATTGCCTCGGAAACCCAAGGAGGGGTTGCTAGGAGTCGGGGCCGACTCGATGGCAAATAACAACAACAACAACCCAATAAGAAATAAGGAAAAGAATATAGCATTTGCCATATTCCAGATAAAGTTACAGAACCTGGGCTGTTATCATGAGGAAATAATAGGATAAACCCAAGTAATTGTCTGGTGTTCTTCAAAATGTCAAGGTCATGAAATCAAAGGAAAACTGAGGAACTTTTTTTGATTAAGAGACATGACAACTAGGTACAACCCCATGATCTTGGATTAGATTTTTTGTGTTGTAAAGATATTACTTGGACAGTTGGTAAAACTTGAATGGGATCTCTGGGTGAAGAGCATATAGGAATTTTTTTGTACTATTTTTGTTACTTACCTACAACTGTAAAATTCTTATATAGTATATAAGTTTACATTTTCATTATTTTTAGGCACAGTGATTACAAAGTGGTGTCACCTGCATTAAGAGCAGTTGGTAATATTGTGACTGGTGATGATATTCAAACACAGGTGAGTTAGGCTTTAATATGATAAATTATTCACATAATAAGCTTTAAGAAGTTTATCATTTATTATACCATTTGACTACATATTAATTAAGGCTTTAGTATACATAATTATATAAGAAACTATAATGTGAGAATTAGCATAT
Source organism: Orycteropus afer afer (assembly GCF_000298275.1). NCBI lineage: Eukaryota > Metazoa > Chordata > Mammalia > Tubulidentata > Orycteropodidae > Orycteropus > Orycteropus afer. The sequence goes on from NW_006922183.1 coordinate 238,274, forward strand.
TCTTGAATTCCTTATCAGAGAGTTCCAATGCTGCTTCTTCCTCAGGGATGTGTTCTGGGTCTGTATCCTGCTTCCTTGTTTCT
>NW_006922183.1:239996-241276 GCF_000298275.1 Orycteropus afer afer
GAGGAGTGGCTGGTGGGTTTGAACCGCCAGCCTTCTGGTGAGCAGTCAAGTGCCTTAGCCACTATGCTACCAGAGCTCCTTATAATCTGATTAGGAAGTTTAAAATATACACACACATATATATACACACACACACACACACACATATAAATAAATGTATACACACACATACACAAATACACACATAATGGCAAATTACTCAAAATTACTCAGCATAGTTGTAAGCTAATCAGTCAGAAGTCAGAGATGCCATATAATTTTTAAAAAGATCCCACTGAGCTGAGGAAATCTATAGATTCCATAAAGGAATTGAAACTAGGGCTAGACCTTAAAAGTAGAGAAGAATTTATGGAGATTTATGTGATCATACATACACAGAGGGAACTCTGGTGGCGTAGTGTCTAAGGCATTTGATTGCTAACCAGAGGCTGGCAGTTCAAACCCACCAGCCACTCCTTGGAAGGAAGACTGGGCAATCTACTTCTGTAGAGACACTGCCTCAGAAACCCAGGGAGGGGTCACTATGAGTCAGATTCGATTTGACAGCAGTGAGTTTAGTTTAGTATATACAGAGGCGGAAGGGTATGAGGAATGTTTAAGAGGCATTGAATTTGACTAGAATAGAAACTGCTAATGAGAGTCATTGATTATAAATAGGTTAGAAGTGGAGTTTGAAATAGAAGGGCCTTTTATATTAAAGACATGGATTGTGGAATTGTTGGTAAGAATGGAAGGAAAAATAACAAGGAAACAATTCCAGAATTAGTGATTAACTATTGGTGTGTGTGTGTATTGGAGGATGGTGAGATGCCAAAAAAGTTGTGATGTCAAGATAGACTGCAGGTTTGCGTTATGGCCTTTCTTGAAGATAGAAAGAAACTATAAAACATACTTTTATTTTAACCTACATGTTCCTTTATTTTAATCTTTAAAGTCCTATTTAGATACTTTAGTTATTAAACAGTTGCTCTTTAGTAATTGACAATTATTCATTTAAAATATATTTTAATGAAACTGCTCTTTTTGCGTTTTTCAGCTGAATTTCCAGTGCATGGCTGCATACATTTCTTCACCAAGTGAATTAATTTAATGGAAATCATTTGCGAGTATTTTGAAAATAGGAACATAATTAATCTTACCATGGAATAAAGAATATATGAGGACAAAGCAAAATTTACTTTTTTTTTAAATGCATTTTATTGAAATACAATTTATGTACAGTGAAATACACAAAACTAAAGTGAAATAGGTCAATGCATTCTTTTTTCTTTTTTTTTTTT
>NW_006922183.1:241740-242981 GCF_000298275.1 Orycteropus afer afer
GTGTAAGAGTCCCGATCTCTCCATATCCCTGCCAGCATTTGTTATTTTCTGTCTCATTGAACTTTGCCATCAGTGCTGGGGTGAGATGGTATCTTGTTGTTTTGATTTGTATCTCTCTGATGGCCAGTGATCATGAGCGTCTTTCATATATTTGCTGGCTGCCTGAATATCCTCCTTGGTGAAGTGTTTATTCATGTCTTCTGCCCATTTTTCAACAGGGTTGTTAATCCCTTTGTTGAGGTTTTGGAGTTTTCTATAAATCTTAGTGATAAGTCCCTTGCCAGATAAGTAATTATCAACAAGTATGACTTTGTTGCTGTCATTTTGTTATGTGCTTTGTCACAGTGTTGATTTCTTTGTTCCATATAATTTTCTGTGCTGAGCTCATTTTGTTTAGGAATAGCGCTATCACTTCCTTTGTTGCTACTGTTTCAGTAATTTGCTAAATATATGTGCTGGTCCTCTTTTTTATTTGATGTGAAGGTTTATTATTTTTCTTTGAGGTTACCCTGTGATTTACAGTTTTCTTCCCAAGTTTAGAATAATCTGTTCAATCTTGTAGTTGTTTTGACTTCCCTACCATTTAGAAGTTCTGTAACTACACAATTTGTTCCTCTTTTTGGTTTGTAGTTGTCTTCATTTGTCAACTGATGTCTCCAGTTCCCTGTTTACAATCTTGTAGGCTTATTTACTTTGGATACTTCTATAACTGGGTTGGTTTCTAGGTTATGTCATCATGTGTGGTAATGGTCAGTTATTGTTTGCTGTTGTTGGTTCTCTGTCCAAAAGACTCCCTTTAGCATCTCTTGTAAGGTTGGTCTGATTTTAACAATTGCCCTTAATTTCAGCTTATCTGGAAATGTCCTAATTTCACCATCATATTTGAGGGACAATTTAGCTAGGTATATAATTCTTGGTTGGAAACTTTTCCTCTTTCAGGGCTTTATATATACCATCCCATTGTCTTCTCGTCTGCATGGTTTCTGCTGAGAAATCTGAGCTTAGTCTTACTGGTTGCCCCTTGTGGGTAACTTTTCATTTTTCCCATGCTGCTTTCAGGATTCTTTCTTTGTCTTTGGTTTTGGTGAGTTTGATGATGATATATATGTCTTGGTGATTTTCTTTTGAGGTCTGTCCTGTTTGGGGTTTGTTGGATTTCTTAAATGGATATATTCTCATCTTTTATCATACCAGGAAAATTTTCTTCCAACAAATCTTCAACAATTTTTCCTGTGGTTTTG
>NW_006922183.1:244143-252781 GCF_000298275.1 Orycteropus afer afer
GATTTTTCCATTAGTTGGTGCTTAATCCACTTTTGTATAGTTCCTTTCAAAGTTTAGGGCTCTGGGATTATCTTCTGCATCTCTGTCAACTAGTTAGTTACTCTTTTCTTTGTTGAAGGGGGTCTGTGTAGCTTGTCTGACAGTTCTCTATCTTACCGGAAGTAAAAATTTACTTCTTTATGAAAAAAAAAGTAAAGCAATAAAAGTTTTAATGAAACAAATAGACTTACTCTATACATTAAAGTTTCTTAATAGTTACAGAATTAAATCCTTTAGACTGTTTTGTATCTATCTAACCTTTTTCATATGTATGTGTGTGTATGTGTGTATATATATATATATATATATAGAGGGAGAGAGAGAGAGAGATGTAATTTTTTTTTTCATTTGGCAAAACTAGAGATGTGGATCCTGACTTGAGTTACCAGATCCTTCTTCAAGTATCAGTTGAACTCTGGGTGCATTTGTAAACTTGAAGAACACACATCTAAGTGTCCTGCTTTTTTTGGATTTTCATGGTTGAGAACTGGGTGCTTCACTATACCAGTGTTAGACAAGTTTTGGCAACAGCAGGAGGGTAGAAGGTGGCAAGTGTCTAAGTTTTACTTTGAGAAGAAGTTCTCTTTTCTTAATTTGGTTTTTCAGAATGTTTTTTGTATTTCTAAATTCATTAGTAGAATTTTATATAGTTTATTTGCTATGAAACTTTCTGTTTCTTACTTTCACTTTGGTTTAGGTAATTTTGAATTGCTCTGCACTACCCTGTCTGTTACACTTACTGAGCAGCCCAAAGGAGTCAATTAGAAAAGAAGCCTGTTGGACTGTTTCTAACATAACTGCTGGAAATAGAGCTCAGATTCAGGTAATAACTTTCAGATCTTAGGACAGAACAAGAAAGTCTAAGCAGCTAGTTTAGACAAAAGTTAGTATTTTATCAGTAATGTTTTTTAGTGAGCTGCTAAAAAAAACTTGATTAAAAAAATAGGCTGGTGGTTCCACTCCTTGTAAGGAAGATTGGACAATCTATTTCCATAATGATACCACCTTGGAAACCCAAGGAGGGATTGCTGTGAGTTGAGTTAATGAGTTCAGTAACAGCCCTGAAAGAAATTTTAAAGAACATGGTCTTTTCTACTCTAAAATAATAACCTACTTGTAGTATTCTTAAGAGAATAGCAATTATATATGTAAAAATGCCTAGCATGGTAGCTGACATGTAATGGTCAGTTTTTAAAAAGGGATTAATTGTAAATATTAGGCAATGATTGTCCTCTAAAAGCATTTAATGAAGTATTACGGTCCTGTCAAGCTCCTAACATTAGTGATTACTTACCCATATTGATAAATCATATGTCTTGTGCTTTACCATCTTCAAAATTTATGTTCTGCTAAAATCTTCTCCTAAAAAGCCAATTTTTTCTTTTAAAAGAAAAGTATGTGAAACTTTATTGGCCCATTAGAAAAAATATGCTTCCAAAGATATTTCCAGAAACCTTGACATTTTAAAGCCATTGAGTTTCAACCCAGCTTTACTTTGCATTATTTTGAAACAGTATTTGCACTGATTCTACTGTGACAGTTTTCTTTTTTCCAGGCTGTTATAGATGCAAATATTTTTCCTGTTTTGATTGAGATTCTTCAGAAAGCAGAGTTTCGAACCAGAAAAGAAGCAGCATGGGCTATAACTAATGCAACGTCAGGAGGCACGCCAGAACAAATAAGGTGTGGTACAGATCTTTTAAAATTGTTTTTAAAGTATAAATGGAACAGATTTGCAATAAAACTGAAACAGTGGTTCTAAGTCAGTTTGATAAGCACTTCTAATGTGAAATGACAGCATTTGCTGTATCAATGACATCATTCACTTACAAGTTTTTTTTTTTTATCATTTAAAGTATCATTGACATTGTTCTTGACAGTTTATGGAAAATCAGAGATTAAAAATCTAAAAGAGAACAGTCTATGTTACCTTGCAAAATATACTACCATATAATATCATAAGTGTTTAAAATCTTTTAAACCACTAAAATCACAAGACATGTAACTTTATTATATAGAAGTAGGCTAATACATTGAATATCCAGTTATTTAAAATAAACACTTAGTTATATAGTGATATTCTACTCCTAATTAGTTGTTAGCCTTTCCTGTGTATAGTATCTTACCTTTATTTGTCTATATGTTATCTTTTTTTTCTTTATTATGATAGCCTTTTAAATCAATGCCTTTTATTGTTTACTTACTTATTTTGGTAACAACAGTAGGTTGTAGTAGGTACTTGGGCTTTGAACTCAGCCTGGTTTCATATCTTGCTCTTGACACATTCATTTGACCTCTCTAATGTACAGTTTCTTCATGCTTTAATGAGTTCTGGTGGTGTAGTGCCTAAGGCATTTGACTACTAACTAGAGGGCTGGTGGTTCAAACCCACCAGCCACTCCTCGGAAGGAAGATTGGACAGTCTACTTCCATAGTGATACCACCTCGGAAACCCAAGGAGGGACTGCTATAAGTTGAGTTAATGAGTTCATTAACAGATAGCATCTTATCTACCTTGATAATTAAGATAAATTTATGCATTTAAAATAGTCAGCACAATGCTGTAAATACTAAATTCTCAAGGTTAGCTGCTAGTACTATTATTTGTAGTAATCATACTTTATATTACTAGTTTTGATTCTTAAGTTTCTCTTTTTATCGTGTGCTTTACACTTATTTTCCCTCAGTTTGCACAGTTCTGCTCAGCAGCCTTATAAAATCCTAGCTTCCTATAGAATCTTCTTGTTCTGAGTATCCCTCCATGAAATTCAAGACTTTTGGTTACTTGAAGTGACTGTATTTTCTAATGAATATTTGCTTGATTTGTTTTTTAATTAATAAAGCAAAGATTCAAATTAAAATGCTATTTTACACATCACAAGATTTTGAAATCTAATTATTGCAAGATCATTTTTTTTATTGCTTTCATTTGTACTATTATTTGGCTCTCTCAAGTATTCCTATTTCTGTATATTAATAACATGTCTATTTTTATTTTCTATTCTATCATTTTGTTTTGAGCAATATTTCCACTTCATTTTTGTCATGAACATAAGCAGCAATACAACAAGACCTTGCCCTTGTTCTAGCTGCATTTCCCTTAACGCTAGTGTTACTTTGATCTGTTCTTGAGCCCAGAGTTGATTTGTTCACCTTATAAACAGTTGTGTATTTTTAGAATTGTATCTATTCCATATGTTCTTTAAGTTTATTGTTGTTTGTTGTTGTTATATGCCATTAAGTCAGACCCGACTCATAGCGAGCCCTACTTGGGTTTCCGAGGCAGTATCACTATGGAAGTAGATTACCCAGCCTTCCTTCCAAGGAGTGGCTGGTGGGTTTGAACTGCCAGCCTTCTGGTTAGCAGTCAAGTGCCTTAGGCACTATGCTACCAGAGCGCCTTTAAGTTTATTAGTAGGAATCAAATGTCTAGATAAAACTTTTTTTTCTAATCATTTTAACTGCTTCATTAACTCTACATATATAGGGAAGAGGTCTTATAGATTATAGATAGGTTGTTAACATTACTTATTAAGTACCTGGTATTGTTAATTGTTGTGCTAGATCAGTCATGTCAGAGTACTAACAGTGTATCAAGTATTTTTACGTATTTTATCTCCTTTACCTTCACAGCTCTGTGAGAGAGTTATTCATTCAGTAAATAATTTTGATTAATTGTGGTACAATGTATGGCAAGTGCTTGAGTGAAGTATGCATATTTTAGTTAAAAAAAAAAAACTTTTTTTGAATACCTCCTACATGCCAGATACCAGATAATATATATGATGCACATTTTCTCATTTAAGTACCATCACAAATGTATGAACTTGTTAGTGTCTTTCTTGTATAGAGAAGGAAACTAAGTCTTAAACCAAAGAAAACCCAAACTCATTGCTGTTGAGTTGATTCTGATTCAGGGAGAGTGATTTCCCTAATACTTACACAGTTAATTGGGTCATTTAGCTAATAAGTGGTATAACCATAATTTAAACCCAGATATATTGGCACTAACTTTAGTGATGTTTACACTGTGTTTAATCATATAATTCTCATAACAACCCTCTGAGGTTGGCACTGTTATCCCTGGTTTAAGATGGAGAAACTGAGGCACAGAGATTACCCAAGGTCACACAGCTAGTAAGAACTGGAATTGGAACTTGAACCCGTGCAATCTGGTTTCAAGGAACCCTGGTGGCACAATGGTTAAGCACATGGTTGCTAACCAAAAGGTCAGTGGTTTGAACCCACTAGCCACTCCATGGGAGAAAAAGATGTGGCAGTCTGCATCCATAAAGAATAGAGGTAGTCCCCAACCTACAACAGGTTCTGTTCCATCAGTTTTGTTCCATAGTTCTGACGTAAGTAAAAAATTCTCCCCCCATTATTATCACCTTTTATTCTCAGAATCTTTAAAACTCATAACATTGAACATCTCTGCAAGTGGACATCTGAGAATGATAACATCAGCAAATTATATGCTGCAATATCGTATGTAGTGTTGTTGTTGTTAGGTGCTATTAAGTATGTTCTCACAGTTATCCTTTGTCCAGCAGAATGAAATACTGCCTGGTCCTGCACAGTCTTCACAGTTGTTTCTGCTTGAGTACATCACTGCAGCCACTGTGTAAATCCACTGAGGGTGGGTTTTTTGCTGACCCTGTAGCATGATATCCTCCAGGGACTGAGCTCTTCTGATTACATGACCAAAGAGCAAGAGATGAAGTCTAGTCATTCTTGCTTCTAAATAGCATACTGGCTGCACTTCTTCTAAGACAAATGTGTTCTTTCTTCTGGCAATCTGTGGTACTTTCATTATTCTTCGCCAACACTACAATACAAATGCATCAGTTCTTTAGTTTTCCTTATCATTGTCCAGTTGTCACATGCATATGGGCAATTGAAAATACCATGACTTGGGTCAGGCACATTTTGGTCTTCAAAGTGACATCTTTGCTCTTTAACACTGTAAAGAGATTATAGATTGGCCTAATGCGTAGTCATCTGATTTCTTGACTGCTGCTTCCACAGGTGTTCATTGTGGATCCAAGTAAAATGAAATCCTAGACAATTTCAATCTCTTCTCCATTTATTGCAGGTTTTCTCATTGGTCCATTTGTAAGGTTTTGATTTTCTTTATATTGAGATATAATACATACTGAAGGCTGTAGCCTGATCTTCATCAGTAAGTGCTTTAAGTCGTCTTCACTTTTAGCAGGCAAGGTTGTGTCATGTGCATACTGCAGGTTGTTAATGAGTCTTTCTCCAATCCTGATGCCACATTCTTCTTCATATAGTACAGCTTCTCGAATTATTTCCTCTGCATACAGATTGAATAGTATGGGAAAAAGATACAACCCTGATGTACACGTTTCCTGATTTTAAACCATGCAATATCCCCTTCTTCTCTTTAAATGACTGCCTCTTGGTCTGTGTACAGGTTCTTCATGAGTACAGTTAAGTTTTCTGGAATTCCCATTTTTTTTAGTGTTATCCATAATTTGTGATCCACATAGTCAAATGTCTTTTCATAGTCAATAAAACCCAGGTAAGCATCTTTCTGGTATTCTCTGCTTTCATCCAAGATTCATCTGTATGTAGTACATATTACTAATGATAAGGTGTACAAAAAAATAAAAGCCAGGAGGTTTTGTATCTTGGAATATGTTGTAACTCGGGACAGCCTTGGAAACCCCATAGGGCTGTCTGCTCTGTCCTGTAGGGCTAGTATGAGTTGGAATCAACTCGACAGCAGTGGGTTAGACTGGCTTCAGAGTATTTTTAACCTTTATACTTCAACAGGGACTTTGTTTTAGGAGACCAAATCAGCAGCTTATTTCATTTTTGCATTATAGAGATTGGGAAAACAGCTAATAGCAACTAGAAAAAGAACATTGGACAATGAATGGAATAATTTTTTGTGAATATTATTTATGAAAAAATTTCACAAAATGATCTATTTTACTCCTAGAAACTTTCTGTGCTTCTGAAACATATCAGACATTTCAGAACATAGGCATGATTGTGTTATGAGAAATATTGTGAGTTAGATGTCCCTTGTCTTCCCTCTTTATTTCTACCTACCTTAAATGACTCCTCCTCAATATGTGTACATGGGCTCCCCTTTAAAAATAAAACAAAAGCCTGTGAACCCACTACTCTTAGTGCTCACACGCCATGCAAAAACAGGCCAAGTACTGATTGTTTGTGTGTTTTGTAGTAGTTACAATACCATTTAGTGTTATTTATGTTAAATTATGAGGAGAAAAAAGAGAATTTTTAAGTTCACATGTGAGGATTTAAATGTTTGTGAGGTTTGAGTCCGTATAAGAATATTTGAATTTTTACAGAACATTTCACTATAAAGAGTATTTTCATGTAATTTTTTAAAAGTCTTCCCTCTACACAATACACTTTTATTTTAATTTCTTTGAAGGTATTTGGTAGCCTTAGGCTGCATTAAACCACTGTGTGACCTTTTAACTGTTATGGACTCCAAAATAGTCCAAGTGGCTTTAAATGGACTTGAAAATATTTTACGCCTGGGAGAACAAGAATCTAAGCAAAATGGAATAAGCATTAATCCCTACTGTGCTCTCATTGAAGAAGCATATGGTAAGCAAATTGGTAAAAAAAAAAATGTGTATTATAGACTATTCTTAATTATCTGCCATAATTTTAGTTCTTTAAAATTATTTGTCATTAGAGCAGTTGAAATGCTTTTAAGTAAGTTAACCTTAATTTTGTATCCTTAATAATTTTTCATTATTTATCTTTCTTTTTACATTTTCTTTATGCACAAATATTTTATTTACATTGATTTAATTGTAATACCTCCTTAACAACATTTTGGAGAAATTTTGTGTTTCTATGTAATTTTTATGATTTGTAATAATGACACAATATTATATTGAGTAAGCCACAGTTTTAACCTATTAGCTAATTTCCAATTTACTGTTTTACATATGCCAAAGTAAGCATCTTTCTTTATCAGTTTTTTTTCTTCTGTTGAAGTAATATTGTGGGATGAATTTTCAGAAATGCAGTTGCTGAGTCTTGAGTACAGCAATTAAACCACTCTGTGACCCTTTGATTGTTGTGGACTCCAAAATAGTCCCAGTGGCTTTAAATGGACTGGAAAGATATTTTACGCCTTGGAGAACAAGAACCTAAGCAGATTTTAAGCTTTTGATAAGGAATTTTCACTTTGCTTTCCAAAGGCTTGTGTTACTTGCCGGTAGCACTGGCAGTCTATGAACCTCCTCCAAATCCTCATACTTGTTTTGCTGATTTTACAGATGGAGAATGGTGTCTCAAAGTTGCTTTTATATGCCATTCTTGTTTTTTTCCATGTAGAGGCCTATGTGTATTTTCTATGTGTTAGTGTATTTTCTCATCAGAATTTAATATTCACTGAATTTTATCCAATTACCTACTTGAATCTTTTAGTAAAAATTTGATTTTATAAAGTTCTTACTGTGATACAGCTTATTTCCTGTTTTCACCTTTTTATTTTAATAAAACATACTATGCTCCTTGACACATTTTTCACTCTAATCTATTTCTTCAAAGTTTAATAAGTCATTACCCCAGAGATTTGATGAAAATTGATTTTATTGGCTATATTTATTTTGTTGGATTCTTATATTATTTAACTCATATGGAATTTAATTTGGGATAAGGTATAAATCTAGGTTGATTTTTTTTTTCCTTGTAATATTTTTCTATTAAATGTTCATTTTTCTGTTTCCCTCTTTTTATTGAATCCCCTTACATCTGTAAATAAACTCACTGTTGTTGAGTCATTTCCAACTCATAGTGACCCCTCCTTGGGTTTCTGAGGCAGTATCTCTGTTGAAGTAGATTGCCCAATCTTCCTTCCAAGGAGTGGCTGGTTGGTTTGAACTACCAGCCTTCTGGTTAGCAGTCAGATGCCTTAGGCACTACGCCACCAGAGCTCCCCCTTAAATCTATAGTTGTTTTTATCTTTTATTTTTGATTCTAAACCATGCCTAGGGTGTTCAAATTGCCTGAGGCACTTGACTGCTAACTAGAAGCCTGGCGGTTCAAACCTACCAGCCACTCCTCAGAAGGAAGATTGGGCAATCTACTTCCACAGTAATACTGCCTCAGAAACCCAAGGAGGAGTCACTATGAGTCAGATCTGACTCAGCGGTAATGAGTTTGGTTTGTTTTTTGGTCAAGACATTACATATATTCAAAATATTAATCATTGACTTAAGACTATTGCTTTATTGTGGTCATTATTTTCACTTTGAGTTATATACTAGGATTTGGGCTATTCTATGATTATGTATAAATACGATTACTTTTCTTATTTGTCTTTCAACCTATAATAGTCCAATTGAAGAGGTTTATCTTTAATTAGATGAGAAGTATTTTTAGCATTAACTAGATTTATGTAGAATTTTTTCTTGTAAGCAATAAAATAACAAGTACTATAGATATTTCAAACCCACCAGCCACTCCTTGGAAGGAAGGTTGGACAACCCTACTTCTGTAGTGATACTGCCTCGGAAACCCAAGGAGGGGTCGCTATGAGTCGGGGCCGACTCGACGGCAAACAACAACAACAACAACA
>NW_006922183.1:254191-257293 GCF_000298275.1 Orycteropus afer afer
AGTCAAGTGCCATAGGCACTGTGTTACCAGAGCTCTCCTTCATAGACATACCTAATAGTTCAGCCTGTCTACCCATGTATCAACCCATAGATCAGTGTTTGCCTTCACTGACAACTCAGTACTGTATGTGCCTTTTTGTGCTTTTGTTATTTTGCATATTTATTTCTGGAGAGGACCTCTCAAGTTACTTAATCTAAAATTGTCATTTTAAAATTTGAGAAATTAAAGTACAGAGGTACTCGGCTTTTTTGGCCAAGATCACACAGATTGCAGGGCAGGGTCTGTGATCCAGTTTTTCTGTCTCCCAGGCCTGTGCTCCTTCCAGTAGACCACATTTCCCGGTACTCATTCTTGAAATATAAGGCATAGGTGTCAGCTCTCAATATGTGCAAAAATTAGATAAAAACAGCAGTCCATTTCTAATGGATTAAATGTATGCTGTTGATACATTATTTTGATTTAAACATATGGTGAAAATTGGAAAACAGTTTTATATTCTTTGTATAATAGGTCTGGATAAAATTGAATTTCTACAAAGCCATGAAAATCAGGAAATTTACCAAAAGGCTTTTGATCTAATCGAACATTACTTTGGTGTAGAAGATGACGACCCCAGCATTGTGCCTCAGGTGGATGAAAACCAACAACAGTTTGTATTTCATCAGCAGGAAGCGCCCATGGAAGGGTTTCAACTTTAACTTGCTAGTGGTGGGGGTGGAGGTAATTGTTTGGAAACTTCTGGTATCTCTTCTTTGTCATGTCAGTAGGAATGTTTGATGTTTTTTACACAGAACAGAAAAGAAAGCAGTTGATGCACTTTTAAAAACCAAAATGAAACAAAAGTTTCCATTTAGATGCAACCTTTCGTTATAGCTTTTTTTTGGTATGTGTATTTATTTATGTCTTTTGTTTTGGATTTTTGTATCTGACTTATGAATAATTAAAAACATTATATATTTAATAATTTAGCTTGAAAAGGAGAACTTTGGTCAAGTATTATATAATAGTGCTAAATTTTTTCAAGCATTCTTAGAAACTGCACATTAGCAGTTCAGCTATTGATAATTGCATTTTGGCAGTATGTTTGACATGCCCAGTCTCTACTAAATCTACCTCTATGTTGAAGCAAAAAAAAAAAAAAAAAATAGACAAAAGCTTCAGAAGCATGAAATAGCATAAAAGCTAATTAGAATGTAAAAATATTTATTACCTTAAATTATAAATCACTGTGTTGTAGCTTATACTTTGCAAAAAAAAAAAAAAGGAAAATTCATGAAGTTTATTTACAAAACTGAAGAAATAGTATACTGATAATCAGATACCTATTAAAATGTGGCGACTGTGAAGAAAGAAGCTGTTCTTCATATTGAACACATTAAAAAGATTATAAAACATTTAATTATTTGTGGTTTTAATTTAATAAATACTGATATTTAGTATATTTTGTATTTTGACCAAATACGCTATCACTTTTGGGGTAGTTTTTTATTATTTGTTCACTTTTCATTTTTAAGAGCTCATGACAGATACCATCATAAATCAAAGCAGTGCTGAACAGCAAAAACAATACTGTAATTCTTTCTCTGGTATTTGAGATTACTAATTGGAAATTTTCACTTTCTGGGTCATAATGAACTTAGGTACTTGAATGACAGATTATTTTGAAGAAATCACCTTGTTGTATATTAAATTTTATTACATACATTTCATGTTTTGACAAAAGTTGATAATGAAGTTGCTAAGAATTCTTTAATATGGTTGAAATACATATTAGAATTTTTCCTGCTGCTTGTTATGAACCAAGCACATTGGATTATGTTTGTATCACATTGATCACTATAATGTGTGTTGTTTCATGAATTAACAGCCAAACCTCTTAAAACTATGAAAATTTAAAAAAGTTACAGTAGATAATGTTATATATGTATTTATAGATACATATATTTGTGTGTCTGTGTTATTCTCCCAGTACAGTGCTTGACTTAATTTTTTAAGCAGTTATGGTACTGCTGAACTCAGTCTTAAAGTTATTATATTCAGGCTATTTACATTTCCAGTTATATACCTATTCAAAATGTAGTTTACAGCTATTTATGATGGGAGCTAAAGCAGTTTGATATGACTCAGTCTGTTCTACAAAGAAAGCTTTCCTCTGTGGAAGCATTTATCATGTTTTGCTGGAAATCAGAGGCATGTTACTAGTGGAAAGTGGATATAGTATGACACTTTATAATAAATTATATATCATGAAATTAAGCTTTTAGCAAGACACTTAAAATCTATAGCTATAAAATACAGGTTTAAATGGTGTCCATAATGCTAAATGCATCTGCCACACTTTTTATATTCTTAAGTAGAGGACTGTATTTGTGCCCTTTTTATTGTAGTGGAAATATGATATTTAGTATAAACAGTTTCTCTTTTGCATTATGTATACTCTAAAGAACAGGGTAATTATATTAAAGATTACCACATTGATGGTGAATTTATCAGATGAACACTGTGGTGCAGATGGTTCTAAGTATCAGGTAACAGGGTATTCCACTCTTTCTAATTTAATTTTGATAATGCAGCATAATTCATAAACTAACCAGCTGTGCCTGCTTCTATTTTGAGGACCCTGTAGTCAGTATCAAGAGCCCTGGTGGTACAGTGGTTAAGTGCTTGGCTGCTAACTGAAAGGCTGGCTGTTTGAACCCAGCAGCTACTCCAAGGGAGGAATATGTGGCAGTCTGCTTCTGTAGAAATTACTGCCTTAGAAACCCTATGGAGTTCTAGTCTGTCTGGGTCACTATGACATTGACTTACCTGCATTGGGATGGACAGTCACTATAATAAATCTCTAAGCCAAATCTTTTAAACAAAATAGTTCTTATGGAGGAAAATTAACATGTGTGTGTATACATACATGCACACACATAGAATGCCTTTCAGGAGAGGATTTTAAAATTTTTGCTGGTAAACTCCGTATCTCTGAGTAGGGATTATAATTATTCTTTAGTATCTCTGAGTAGGGATTATAATTATTCTTTAAATATTATGTATTATTAAATTTCTTGAGTCTGTAACATTTATTAATTTGATTAGAGTTGAATACAAAAG
>NW_006922183.1:257683-259222 GCF_000298275.1 Orycteropus afer afer
GAAAGGTTGTTCCTAGAACTTTTTTTACTGCCATTTGTTCACTTACTGAAAGCACCAGAAAAATAAAGCAAAATGAAAATAATTAGATTAATAATACAATCTGCTGGAACAGAAATGGTAAATCATTTAGAAACTGTAATACTTATTTGAAGTTTAAGGTTGATTCGTTGGATAAAGTACTAAAAGAAGCATTACCTTTGCCTTCATATTTTTTCCTTTCTTAAAAATGAGCATTATGGAAAAAGCCAAAAATTATAAAACAAAGTTGTGATTAATTTTTATTGCTGTTCTGTATTCAGCTATCTATTAGCTCCTTAATTGTGAAACTGAAATAAAAATAATTGTTGTCACCTTTACTCAGTTTATAGAATTACTGTTTTATGTAATGTGACATTCTAAGAATCAGTATGACAGGACTGTAAAGGGATACTGAATCTTTAAATTCGGATTGGGGAGTGGAATGAGGGGAAGGTATTCTTGTCTATTTAAATAAACCAACATTTGAGCAGTATGCAATATTATGAAATGTTATAGTGCTATATTAAAAACAATAAAATACTATTTTACAAATGCATTTATATATATATGTATATCGTTTCATTTATTCTCACAATGATTGTGTATTCCTCACAGGGAGCAAAACCAGATACCCTCATTGACTACAATTCCAACTGCTTTCCAAAACCACTAAGATTTTGGTTTGTACCATATCTGTTAAAGCGGTATGTTACTTTTATTTTAGAACTTACATACTCTTATAATGGGGAATATGTTTGTATCTCATCTTGGCAATTAGTGGATATTCATATGTTTTAATTGAGAGATTTTCCCTTTTATTTAAATACAATTCAATGCATTTATTTATGAAGTAGAGTTTTTAAACCTAATAAATTTAAGGGAGAGAATGTCTGATTAAACTTTCTCAGTGAACTCTTGGGAGCTCTGGTGATGTAGTACCTGGGGCATTTGACTGCCTTAGAAGGCTGTCAACCAGAAGGCTGGCGGTTCACCAGCCACTCCTCGGAAGGAAGATTGGGCAGTCTACTTCCTTAGTCTACTTCCTCAGAAACCCAAGAAGGGGTCGCTGTGAGTTGAACTGACTCAATGGCATAGGACCAGGAATATTCCCTGAATTCTTAAAGCCAAATAGTAGTTTAGCTTAACTAGTAAAGAATGTCTGCCTGGAGCATTGTGCTTTTTTAAGATTTATCTGTATGGGATCAAATTGACAGCAACTCTAAAGATCAGACAGGAAACTTAGGAGGCAGTGAGTTTACTAATGGGAGAGGAACATTCAGAAAAGGACGGTGAGAATGTTGCACAAATTGAATGTAATCAGTGCCAGTGAATTATACATGAAGAAATTGCTAAATTGGTGTTATGTTCTGTGTATATGCTCAAGAACAACCCAAAAATTAGTACATGTAATTCACAGTAACCTGCAAATCGTATCCTTCCAACTGCATGTATTTATGATTTTAAAAAAATCACAAACACTGTGGATAGAATTGTGTCCTCAGAAAAGATAATTTGAAGTCC
>NW_006922183.1:259807-261131 GCF_000298275.1 Orycteropus afer afer
GGCTAACTTAAGTTTGAAGACCAATGATTTAGAACTTTTTTTCCCTTCTCTCGTGTTTTCCTGTTTTAAAATTGCTTCTGAAGTTACTATTTCAGTATATCATCATTTTAGTAATAGATTTTGCAATTAATATCTCAGTCTGGTAAGAATTAAGACTTGTTGGAAGCTATGGAAAATATGACAGGAGGGACAATCCAGTTACTGATGTAGTAGAACTTTGGTTGGAAATTAGTGTTGCACTGAAAGAGCCCTTGGTGGTTTACCTCAACGTCATTTTAATGATGTGTGTAAAAAGTGCTCATGTTAATAGTGAGTCATGGCCAAAAACTGGGCCAAATATCTAGATAAACTGGTACATTCACAATACTATACAGCAATGAAAAGGAAGGAACTGCTGCTACATACAATTTGTAGATGAATCTCATGAACAATATTGAGCAAAAGAATCCATAGACACAAGTGCATATGGTGTTATTCCATTTATATAAAGTTCAAGCAAAACTAACCTATGTTGATAAAAGTCAGAACACTGGTTACCTTTAGGGGGCAATGACAAAGGACAAGAAGGAAGCTTCTGAGGTGCTGTTGACATTCTACAACTTGACCTAGACAGTAGCTACACAGGTGTGTTCACTTTATAAAAATCTTTCATGCTGTATACACACTGTATGTGCTCTTCTGGATGTATGTTATACTTTAATAAAATGTTTACTTAAAAAAGAGACTGTGCTTCTTGGCACCAAAATAAAACCATGGTAGTTATTTTAAATACTCTGCTTTACTTATCTGTTATTGTTGCTGATGATAATGATGATACAAAAATGCACACTCTGTTACTTAGACTACTATTTAGCCTTAGCCTGTGCAGCCAATGCAGCTTCCTCACGCCACTTAGCTTTCTTTGCCAAGTTCCAACTCGTTAAGGATTCATGTCGTTTTGCAGCCTGCAAAACAAAGCAAACACTGTAACTCTGGAAAGAATGTGTATTTTTAGGTAGGGAGACTAAGTTAAGTTACTTAAGTTGTTTGACTTACAGTCAGCAGTTAAGCTGACATTGGAAATTCACTCCAAGCCCCTCTTAACACACATAGACATTTTTACTGGCTATTGTAACTTCCTATATATAGAATATTTTCAAATAATTAAAATTAAGAAAAGGAAATCCCCAATGCCAGGAATGAAAGGAACTCAGAGGCATGAATTGGCAGGGAATGGGAAGGATGGAAGGAAATAGTCCCATCAGGGGGCATTGGGGAAATAAGATAGGCCTTAATAGCCATGGCTATAATTTTTTCTTCTTCTTCTTTTTTTTTTTTTTAATTG
>NW_006922183.1:262029-263362 GCF_000298275.1 Orycteropus afer afer
TCTTGGATACACTCCCCATTTCATAGACATATCTAATCGTTCAGCCTGTCCACCTATCTATCCATCCATATACCCATGTTTGCATGGCTAGAAATTTAATGCCTGCAAAAAAAAGGAGAGTTCAGGATTCAGATCTTGGGTATGAAACTAAATTACCCTTAGAAAGCTAGAGGAATCAGGAAAAAAGCACTCCTGTAAAATGACTAAACCTCATCTCATCGCCCAAGGAACTGACAAGTAAGCTAGACATTTATCTGGGGAAAAGTTCCCTGTACAGACAAACAGATACTCAACCTGTGTAAGCCAGAGTTCTAGCTAGAAAAGAGATCTAAGGAAATCATGCAAATGCAGCATGGAGATAAAAGAGACTAGGAGAAAAACACAAAGACATGGAGATTAGAAATTACCATCTAGATTCCAAACAGGAAGAGAAAAGGATGAGGGAAGAGGCGATGTTTACAGTCAGAACAATATAAGAGAACAAAAAGATGAGAAACCTGAGAATTTCTGGAAAGACGTCTATGAGAAGGCAAAACTGGTTAAGACTGGAGCAAGGATATATGTAATAGCCAGAAAGGCAGACTACGTGGGCTTGTGTTAAGTGAGAGAAGAAATTTCTCATTTGATTGCTTCACTTTTCTCTGTAAGGTCATCCACTGAGGTGGTGTAGTGCCTAAGGCATTTGACTAACTAACCAGAAGGCTGGCAGTTCAAACCCACCAGCCACTCTTTGAAAGGAAGATTGGGGTCTGGATGGCAGTGAGTTTAGCTTGGGTTTTGGAGGGAAGAGAAGATCTGAAATAGCTGTCTAGGAATGGGCTTTTCCAGTGCTTAAAAAAGATCTATATTGTATCTTCTGTAAACTCTATCTTTTGTCCATTTTCATTTGGAGTTGCTGTTCTTTTATTGATTTCGTGGGGCTCCTTGTAAGTTAAGGGAATTAACTCTTGATCTGTGATACAATTATATTATTCCCACTTTACCATTTGCATTTTGCTTTATCTATGGTATTTATTGCATGCAGAATTTTAAAATTGAATTTTAACAGTCTTTTCTTGTGTAACATCTGGGTTTTGTTCCATACTTAGAAATGTCTTCCCAACACCAAGATTATAAAGAATTCCCTCTGCTGGTTGCTTTTATGACTTCACATTTAATGTTTAAATATTTATCTAAATACAATTTATTTTGATGTAAGAAATTTGGTTGTGATGTCCCAGTATCATTTATTGACTAATTTATCTTTTCCTCATTCATGTACAAAGTCACTATTTGATGTATTTTATCCACATGTAAATAGCCTCATGGCTGTGTGATCTGTATATCGATGTAC
>NW_006922183.1:263972-265159 GCF_000298275.1 Orycteropus afer afer
TGCACAATTTTAAAGTTTATTCTTAAGTATTTTATGATTTTTGTTGTTGCATTTTTAAGTGGGGACTTTACTTCTGCTCTCTTTTCTAACTGGCTATTGAACATGCAGCAGAGTGAATTTTAAAAGTCTTATTATCAGTCTCTTGCTTAAAATTCTCCATTGGGTTCCTAATGTATTTTAAATGAAATCCAGACTCTTTGTAATGACCTATTAAGGCCTGATATTATTTGGACCTTCCCTGTCTCATCTTTTCTTTGTTCCTTAAACTCCATGCACACTAGCTCTTTTCTGTTTCTTAACATAGTAAACCCTTTCTCGTCTCTGGGCTTTGCATGTGCTGTTCCTTCCTTTCCCTGATCTTTCTAAGGCTGGCTCATTCTCATCCTCCTTGGACAGGGCTACTCTGACTACCCCATCTAACATGACTTGTCCCAGGTACTCACTATTTTATCATCCTATTCATTTCCTCCAGTGCACTTACAATTTTCTATTATAAATTTATTAATTACTTGCTCACTCTTCACTTTCCCCACTAGAAAATAAGCTCTTTTCCCTCCTCTATATCCTAGGAACAATCACTGTGCCTGGCATGCTCTACAGTATTTTCAATCATTATGTTAATGATTGAAAATAAATGTGTCCACTATCACAGTTCTGGAGAGAAGGAAACAGTGCTACAACTGGCACCATACACAGAACTCAATTCTCTATTGCTATTTTAGTAAAAGTTGTTTATATCACTAAAAGACAGATGGGAGCTCTGGTGGTATAGTGCCTAAGACACTTGACTGCTAACCAGAAGATTGGCGATTCAAACCTACCAGCCACTCCTCAGAAGGAAGATTGGGCAATCTACTTCTGCAGTGATAACTGCTTCAGAAACCCAAGGAGGGGTTGCTATGAGTCAGAGAATGCTCGATGGCACATAACAACAACAACAACAAAATATAGATGGTCTCTGTGATCACTTCCAACGATTTCATGAGTCTTTGCAATAGCCTAAGCTCATGATTTAAGAACTTATGTAGTCTTGGTAGCTTTCACACAACAAAGATTTTAACCAAGTTATAAACTGTCCTGTTTTTGTGGTGGTTTCACCTGTAAGTGGGAACAAGCTTTGCTTCCTCCTGGCCATCTAATCTATTTGTTGACTCCCATTTCCATGAACCAATTTGTTGCCAAATATG